>NC_056743.1:380169793-380297293 GCF_019279795.1 Protopterus annectens | reverse complement strand
TTGAGGCCAGTAATCCTCTTTGTGAGGTATTTTTGTGGCCTTTCCAGTTGTTGTAGATGTCTTGTGAGGTACATACCAAAAAGGGGCATTGTACTCTATAATGGGTCTAAAGAGTGATGAGTAGAGGGGAACAATGACCTCTTTTTTTCTGCATGAGAAACCTTTAGTGATGAGGTGTGCCACTTAGAAGGATTTCCTGACCACTGTGGCGATGTGATTATCAAAGGAGAGACTACTGTCCACCTGTGTCCCAAGGTCTCTTATCACACTTTCGGTGTTAGGTAGACTACTGCCTATGTGGTAGTTCATGGGTACAGAGTTTTTACCAAAGGGGATGACAATGCACTTTTTGGCATTGAGCTTGAGACCATGGCTGAGGCCCTTTTGTAGGATGTAAACATTGTTAGGAGTTTTGATTATGGCTCCTAGTTTGCAGTCATCTGCGAATTTAGTTAGCCAAAGACCTTCTGTGTTAGCCTGTACTTCAGAGAAGTAGATACCAAACAGGGGAGGACCCAGGACTGAACCCTGTGGTACTCCACTTGTCACTGGTCTGAAGTTGGATTTGGAGTTTGCTCCTTTCACAGTGTGGGTTCTGTCAGTAAGTCAGTTGGCAACCCATTTTGACACATATGGATTTATACCTAGTTTAGTGAGTTTATCTATAATTCCAGAGTGGGGGATGGTGTTGAACGTCTTGGTGAGATCTAGATAGGCTGTGTGAACCACCTTACCCTCATCTATGGCTTTGGTGACTACTTCAAAGAAGTCTATCAGGTTTAGGAGACATGATCTGCCTTTTACAAACCCGAACTGTGTGGGGTCCAGTGTTTGGAGATCTCCAATGTCTTTGTTTATGAGTTCCATGATGATACATTCCATGGCTTTGCAGACCAGGCTCATCAGGCTAATGGGGCAGTAGTTCCTGGGGTCTGTTGTGGCCCCCCCCTTTGTGGAGTGGGAAACCGTTGCGGTGCACCATTCAATGGGCACAAAGCCTGAGGTGAGGCTATGATTGAACATGATACTTAGGTGGGGTGCCAGTTCATTCTGTAGTTCGTGTAGAAGGCAGCCTGGGATGCTGTCAGGTCCCATGGATGCTGTGTTCTTCGCTTTGGAGAGTGAGGTTTTACCTGTTCAGCCATGACTACAGGAACTCTGCATTCTTCCATTATAAAGAAGGGCCTTTTAGGGGGTGAGAGGGGGGGTAAAGTTAGCAATGAACCTATCTGTCAGGATGTACATTATTTTACGACTTCCACCATTTGACAAAAGATCTAAGGTCTATGTGTTGTCACAGACAGATGCTATAATCAGTGTTTTTTCACCTGGGATAGTCAGATGACAAGAAATTATGTCATGCTGCAAGTATCCCAGCAGTAATATTTGAAATATTAAAACTCTCAGAGAGAGAGAGACTGGGCATTTTGTATTTTGTCTTTGACCTGACATCAGCTGGAAATCCCACTCACCACATCTGACTTACCTTGCTGTAATAGTAAGTTTCTAGGGTATAGTAATTTTTTTAGATATAATTAGGAATATAGTAAAGACTATTTTATATGTTTTTCTTTATTTATTTGAGACTATCTTGCAATGTTGTTTTAACTATTTCCTCTGATTTTGAACTCTGATGTAACTATGATTATTTATTGAGTATTTTCTTGTTCTTTTATTATTTATTATTAAATATATTTAAACCTTTCATTGTGGGTAATATCTGTGAGACATATTTAAGCTCTTAGGGTACTTGCATATCTATTTGATGACACTGTGCAGGCCACTCGTAACACCATTGCTCTTAGTCAAACTACCATTTGTATTGATAGTAACATTATACAGTAAGATTGGACACCCTTTGTTAAGGGCCTTAAAGTAGCTACTAAGGAGTGATTGGTGGCTGTAATAACTCCCTTATATTCTAGGCAGAAGGGGGCACAGCTAGACCTGTGCCAGCCTTTCCCAGGTATGTGTGTGTGTGTGTGTGTGTGTGTGTGTGTGTGTGTGTGTGTGTGTGTGTGTGTGTGTGTGTGTGTGTGTGTGTGTGTGTGTGTGTGTGTGTGTGTGTAAATCAAACCTCAAAGAGTGTGTGTGTCAGCTACTTGGGCAGGGACACAAAGCACTGGTTGGACAGAGAGGGTGTTGGAGGCCTTGGGTTGGTCACTAAGCTGAGATCTCAGCTCTATAGCTGTGCCATTGGGGAGTCTTATTGGGGATCTGGAGAAGGAGAGAGAAAGCAGCCCCAGACTGACTGTGGTCTCTGTGTGCTCTTAAGGGAAATTGCACTTGATGCAGAGAGCTGCATCTGGAAGTAGTGTGTGTGTACCTGTCATCCTCCCAGTGTATACTGTTGCCAGTGGTGAGGACTGAGGCTCCTTGACTACTGGGCCAGTGGTGGAGCATCACAGAAGCTGTCGTTCGGACTGGCAGCAGAAAATTTCTGAGGATAGTACGTGCAGACGTCACTTTTATGGCCGACATTGGCTGTTCTATGTGCAACGTCGCACATACCTAGCAGTAGCTTAGGTCTTGGGTATACTGGCCAGATGTTCGGGTTGCCTAGGAGGAGAATCCCTCATGTTATGAATACAATGCAAATTGGGAATAGAAGGATATTTATTTAGAGGGACTGGCAAAAGTTAAAGTTTTATAAAATATGGGGAATCTTATAGAATAAGAGGAGGAACAACTGCAGAATGCTAAAAAGAAAATAAGGAATCACCTCAATGATATGCTTGAGTTTAGAAAGGTTGCTGTTAAGCAATGTTTTTTTGATAATAACTCTAGAGTACAAAAACTTTTTAGCACAATGACTCCGACAACAGAAAGAAGAAAGGGCTGTCACCAAGCTTAGGGAGCCTATAACAAGGCAGATAACAAGAGCTCCTATAGAAGTATTAGAAATTTTTCAGAAATACTATGAAAATCTGTATACAGCAGAGAAATATGGAAATCAAGAAAGGGTACAAAAGGAAATGTTTATGGAAGAATTAAATATGCCAAGATTAGAGGTATAGAAGGCTCAATTACTAACAGTTAGGATAAGAGGAGACGAGGTAAAATGGTGATGTATAACCAACCTAAAGGAAAGTCCCCAGGAATAGATGGTATTCCTATGGAAATTTGGAAGCTAGGAGGGGAAAAAATGATAAAGATCTGGAAGGCTTTGTTTAACAGTATTTTAAGAAGAAAAGTACCAACATACTAGAAGAAACAGGTGGTTACTGTAATACCTAAAGAAGGAAAAGATCTCTCAGATCCAGCTTCACAAAGGCCCATTTCAATACTAAACCATAGCTATAAACTGTTTATGTCTATAATGGCTAAAGGAATGGCAAAAGTGATGCCAAAATTCATAGATATGGATCAATGTAGTTTGTGGAGGAGAGACAAACATTTGACAACATTAATGAAACACTGATGATCCAGAGGGAAGCAGAATGTATGCAAATACCACTGTTGTTGGTGGGTTTTGATTCAGAGAAAGCATTTGACAGAGTAAGCTGGGACTTCATGAGCAGAGCAATGGAAGCATTTGCATTCCCTGACAAAATTATAAGGATGCTTTGGAGGATATACGAGGGATCAGAGGTGAAAATTAAAGTGGGTGGGGTCCTCTCTGATAATCTCTGCTTGCACAGAGGAACCAGGCAGGGGTGTTCTCTCTCTCTCCTTTGTTATTTGCATTGCATTTAGAACCACTGGCAAAGACAATAAGGGACTCAGAAATGCAAGGATATAATTGGTATGGTAGTTAAGAAAAGAAGGCTGTGGTAGTGGCTGTTGCCCTTGTAGAATATTGTCTGTTTGGAATAGCTTTTCCTTCCCTTCCTGTTGCATAGGAACTGCCTGAGCAAAGGTGCGAAAAAACAGGTGGATCAATTCCATGCAGTCAGTTGCAGCGTTTTTAGGTTTGGATGTTTGGGGTTGAACCTGCAAGAAATCTTTAACCGTTTGAACAGATTTTAGCTGAGAAGTAGAGCTGAAGTAGACCTTTTACCCCATCTGTCTAATGACCTTGCTTCCCTTTCAGAAGGGAAGGTGCAGAAAGGTCCTAAGTCTTTCATCAGAATCTTCAAATTGGAGAAAGGAGCCTCTGGCTGGTCAGTTGAGGCCCGATAAGAGGTGGTAGCAGGGCCTCAGTTGTAGAGATAGATTCAGTAACCATGGTTTTCCCGGCGAAGCGGGCGAGCGAGTGTGTCGTCTTTATCTCTGCGTTTTTGGCAGATTGGGTTAAACAAGGCAGACAATAAGTGGAAATCTTTATGAGGTATTTGTTTCCCACAGGTTAAAACAATTATTAACTTTTAACAGCTTTTTCTGCTTCCCACGCTGCAAGAAAGACTGGGGAAAATGGCACCAACAGAGATGACGCGGGTGAAGGGACAACCCAGTTGTTATGACTGCAGATGCATCCATGAAGGACATCCTTTCTCAATTTGCAGATTACATCATTTTATAGCTGACAAAACCAGAAAGGGATATTACAGTGCCATGGAACATATTGAGACAGTTTCAAATCTTTTCGGGATACAAAATTAATGAAGGTAAAACAAAGGCAATTTCGGTAAATTATGTACACACATACAAATTGGTTCAGCAAAATTATACTTACGGGGACATGATAAAAATGAAGTATTTACAGTATGAATTAAAATGGATTCTGGTGTAGCAGCTAAGCATATGTGGGAAGAGACTAAACAAAGGATAATACAAACAGTGAGAAAATGGAGCCTCTGTTATATGAATATTGATAGTAAGATACAAGCAATTAAAATGTTTTTAGTCCCTTTAGTCTTAAATACAGGTCTGACATATTTTTATCAAGTAGAGGAGAAGTTGTGGATAGCAATTAATAAAGTGCTGAAGCTGGGAGGGGAAGAGAGCAAGAGTCAAGTGGGATAAGCTTATTCTTCCAGTAGAACAGGGCAGTTTGGGATTAACCAATTTGAAGGGGTATTTCAGAGCAACACTGTTAAGGCATAGGACAAGCAGAAAACAAGAAGTTATGTACTCACCATAACGTTCGATGTATGTAGTCCATCTAGCCTCACATTCTTACCCGTGGGTTCGGAGCCGAATATCGGCTCCAACTCGGCCAACTTTTCTAGCTCAAAGTCTTCTATTGGCTGGGCTAAGCAGGTATCCCATGCCGCACTGCTCCATATCCCCAGATCTAGTTTGCTGCAAGTACTCAGTCATACCCCATGCATACACAACCTCCAGGTAAAAAAGGAATAAGCCAAAGGTGAAGGGAACTCTGTAAATAGAAACCTAACCTCCAGATCCTCCAGGAAGGGGGAAGGTGGGAGGGTAAGTAAGAATGTGAGGTGAGATGGACTACATACATCGAACATTGTGGTGAGTACATAACTTCTTGATGTTATGTAGTCCAATCTCGTCTACATTCTTACCCGTGGGACAGCGTCCCTAGCACCTACATCCTGGGTGGCTCATAGGAAAATACTCCCGAGTACTGTGGAACCAAAGGACGACCTGCCCCTAGATACCATGTCCAATTTTTAATGAGAAACAAATGTGTGAGGAGAAGCCCAAGTAGCTGCAGCACCTATATCATCCATCGATAATCTGGCTTGATAGGCTGTAGATGTAGAGACAGCCCGAGTAGAGTGAGCCTTGACTGGAAATGGCAGGTCTTTACCTCCTGCGGAATAGGCGAAAGAGATGCAACTGGATATCCATCTGGATAGGGTGATTTTGGAGACAGGGGACCCAATTTTATTGTCCAAAAAGGAGACAAATAGTTGATCAGACTTCCGGATATCTTTTGTTCGGTGCAGATAAAAACTTAATTATCTGTGAACATCCAATTGATGAAATTTAAATTCTGACTTGTTTGAAAAATGGGGAAAGAATACAGGCAACTCAATAGATTGATTAAGATTAGATACGGAAGCCACTTTAGGAAGGAAAGAAGGGTTTGGTCTAAGAGAAACCCTATTCTTATGGAAGATCAAGTATGGAGGTTTGATAGAAAGGGCTTGAATTTCTGAAACTCACCTGGCTGAAGTGATTGCTATTAAAAAGGCTGTTTTCCAGGTCAAGAATTTCAAATCACAGGTAGCTGCAGGCTCGAAAGGTGGAGAAGTAAGGGCTTGTAGAACAAAATTGAGATCCCAGGGCATGATAGGTTCGGAGACTGGAGGATGGAGTAATAGAGTACCTTTCAGGAAAGCCTTACAGAGTCTGTGAGCCATGAGACTAGGCTCATTAGCAACACGAAAATTAGAGAACGCTGCCAATTGAACTTTTATGGTAGCTGACGCAGAACCCTGATGGAAAAGCATAGACAAAAACTCCAAGACTGAAGCAATCGGGGCTGTGTAAGGATCAATTCCTTGGGTATGCACCCAAACAGAAAACCTCTTCCATTTGCTAGAATAAATCTTCCTCGTAGAGGGCTTATGACAGGAAGATAAAATGTGAACTACCTCCGGCGAAAAATGATGAAGCCTAACTAACGATGGAAGTGGAGTAGCCAAGCTGTCAACCGGAGGGTCATCAGAGAGGGGTGGAACTGTCCCGACATGTGTGTCAGTAAATCTGGTTGTGGGTCCAGAATCCAAGGAGTGTCCACAATGTAGGGTTGGAGAAAGGGGAACCAGACTTGACGAGGCCAGTGTGGAGCAATCAGAATCATTCTGCTTCCCAAGGATTGCGCTTTCTGAATTACTTCTGACAGCAAGGGAAACGGAGGGAAAGCTTAAGCAGATCGGAACTAGAGCATCCCTGGGTGGCTCCCCCAGTGGAGGGATCAACGTGAAGTAGCTGCTGCATTTGGCATTGAGGGGGCTGGCAAAAAGGTCGCAGCAAGGCTGACCCCATCTGCTGAAGATTCGTTCTGCAACTAAACGATTCAGGGACCACTCGTAAGGCATCAGAATAGCTCTGCTTAGCCTGTCCGCTATCACATTGGACTTCCCCGGAATGTGTGTTGCCACCAGAAACCATTGGGAAGATACTGCCCACTGCCACACTCGCATGGCCTCTCTGCACAGGGGGTAAGATCTGGTTCCCCCCTGCTTGTTTAGATGCCACAATACTGACATGTTGTCCGAGTGTATTGCAATCGTGCCTAGAGGCAGAAAGCTCTGAAGTGCCTGCAACGCAAGTAGCATCACTCTCATCTCTAGGACGTTGATATGCAGATGTATCTCGTGATCCTGACATGTGCCTTGGACCGTCCTGCCAAGATAATGCCCCCCCCACCCCATCTGGGAGGCGTCCGTGGTCAGTGTGGTAACTGGGATGGGTGGAATAAAGGGTTTTCCCCTGTCCAAATTGTTGGTGCAAAGCCACCAACTGAGATCCTGTTTGCATCTGTCCATGAGCAAAATGGGGTGGGAAAGTGGAAATTTCTGGAGAGATCATTGAACAAAGAGGAGCCATTGGAGAAGTCTCATGTGCAATCTTGCTAGAGGGACCAACATAATTGTTGCTGCCATGGTCCCGAGGAGTTGAAGAACCCATCTTGCCTTCTTCAAGGGCATCAGGGTGTGAATCTGTTGCTGTAAGACTCTGATCCTTTCCTGCGATAAAAATGCTCGTATTCGAACGGTGTCTAATTCTGCGCCTATAAAGGTGACATGCTGTGAGGGCAACAAGGCAGATTTTTCCCAATTTAGTGTTATGCCCAACTGTTGACATAGAGTGATGGTAGCGTCCCTGATTTGGATTAGTAGATGCCTGGTGGGGGCGGTAAGGAGCCAGTCATCCAGATACGGAAACACTTGGAATCCTTGATGCCTCAAGTGAGCAGTCACCACCGCCATACACTTGGTGAGCACCTTGGGGGCTGTGGTGAGACCAAAGGGCAGGGGTCAAAACTGGAAATGACTGGCTCCCAGCCGGAAGCGTAGGTAACTCCTGGATGCCCTGTCCATTTTGACATGGCAGTAAGCATCCTTGAGGTTGATGGAGCACATCCATACCTCCTCTGCCAACAATGGGAGAATCGATTGTAGTGTGACCATATGGAACTAGGACTTCTGTACGTAGTTGTTCAGTCAGCTGAGATATAATATGGGTCTCAGGTCCCCTGTTCTTTTTGGCACCAAAAAGAATCTTGAGTAAGTCCCTAATCCAACTTGGTCTGAGGGGACACGCTGGATGGCTCCTTTTTCTAGCAGCTTTGAAACCTCTGAGGCTGCTTGATCCCTTTGACTGGGTGGAACGTTTGGGATTTTTCTGAATGAAGGGGGGGTCTGACGTAAACGGAATGACATAACCTCCGGAAATTATTCGTAATATCTATCGGTCCTGGGTGATGCTTTTCCAGGCTTCCGGATACAATGAAATTCTACCCCCGACTGGCTCCGGATAAGCACAGCTGGGCACTCCCTCAGGAACGACACTAGGGAGAGCCGCAAAAGGAATCGTGGTCTCCCGAATTGCAGGGGCCCCCTCTGCCTCTAGGGTGGCATCTCCCTGAATAACCTCCCCCTCCTCTGCCTCTGGAGGGGGACTCACCTTGTGCGGCAGGAAAAAACCTCTGTGATTTTTTGAACCACATCTTTCCACCCCGCTGGGCCTTGGGGTAAGGCCTAGAGGAAAGGGAAAAATGGACCCCTACAACATACAGGGTCTTTCCCTCTTGTTCGCACCTGGTGAGGGTGTCTTTCACTTTGGTTCTGAACAAGGAAGAACCATCAAAGGAGGCGTCAGTGAAAGAAGACTTGAAGGCCTCAGCGAAATGACAAAGGCGCAGCCAGGCTTGCCTTCTAAGGGTGACTCCTGAACTTGCTGCCCTGCTCGCTTCATTGGCTGCATATGAGATGAGCCGCATGGAGGAGTTGACGATGGAATTGAGGGTAGACACCTGGGCGTTAACCGTCTGGGCCACCGCCTCAGGGACGTTACCCGCAAGAGTAACTCCTAACTCCTTGAGGAGGTCTCTGGAGCCGAGTGAAATAAGACAGATAGTTTAGCGACCGTAAGGTAAAGGTTGCTGATGAGAGGGTACGCTTCCCATACCAGTCCATGGTCCTAGATTCCTTGTTAGGAGGATGGATGGAGGAAGAAGTCTCTGCTACCTCCTTCTGAGTGGCCACCGCCACCACCATGGCATCCACAGGGACCCCTTTAGACAGAAACTCCTTACCCCGGGGAGCAGAAAGAAACTTGTTGGGATGCCTGGGTACGAGCTCCACAGAATCAGGGTTCTTCCACACCCTCCGATAAATTAGATCTAGGAGCTCGTTGAAGGGAGGGGACACCCAGGAGGCGGAGGGCTGAACGCCAAAGGCCTTAAGCAAGACTGACTCCTCCTCAGAGGGGGCTTTGGATGGCCAGTCACCTCTATCTTTCAGTATCTCCAGGATGTTGGAGAAGGAAACATCATCAGAGGATGACTTGGGGGACCCCTCCGATTCGTCGAGGTCAGTATCAGAGGTGAAAGACTTATCCTGGGAGTCTATGTGCTTCCTCTTGTGCATCTTCTTTCTAGGGGGCTCCTCAGGCACGAACTCTGAAGGGCCCTCAGAAACTTGGGGACCACTCGTGGGGGTATCCCTAGGCCTTGGCGCTCCGCTGTCTACAGATAGGTGGTGATCAGAGGCTCTCACCGTAGTGGTGGGGAACAGAATGACCGACCCGCGTGATGTAGCTGATGATCTGGCCAGCGCAGTCCGCATGGCCTCAAAGGCAGCCCCCCCCAAGTCCGAGGACCGGCCAGCCTCCGAGACCAAGACAGGAGTCGGGGTCCCTCGAGCAGAGGCACCGAGTGAAAGACTCGGAACTGAAACATGTCCCGAGATGTCCCCCTTGGGCCCGACTGAAGAATCTCGAGTCCCGAACCCCGTGGATGGAGCCGACGGGGTCAGAGCCGACGTCGGTACCGATAGGCCCGGAGGGGCCATCGGAGCTGACCCAGGAACATCACATGGCACAGAACACTCTGGCTCCGAAGACAGAGATGCACTGGGAGGAGGAATGATCGAAGAAGGGGTCGGGACAGGCTCCGGAGCCGACTGGGCCGGAGCCGAAAACAATTTTGCCAAAACTGGTGACTGGAGGAGCCTCTGCACCACCCTATCAACATCCACATCAGAAAGGGTCCTGGAGGATTTGGAGGACAGGGATGGAGATCGAGATCTCCTCTCAGGTGAACCTGGTCTAAGACTGGGTGATCGGCTCTGAAGAGGTTCCAAAATAATTGGAGCCGACGCCGGATCCATCGACACCGAAACTTCCTGCGGCCCCGAGGACTGTGGAGCCGAGGAGGTCGAAGCAAGTTTTGTGACTTTCTCCGGAGGCTCCGAGGAAAATGAAGGAGCCGGAAATCTCTTTTTTGATTTAGACTTAGATTTAGCACTGGGAGAAGAATCCATGGCCTCTTCGAAAGAGGGTTTCAAGAGTCCCTTTAAAATCAGCTTATTCTTTCTTTCCAGGAGTACTCTGGGACTGAAAGCATGGCAGAAGCTGCAGGACTCCTGCAGATGAATGGCTCCCAGGCAATAAACACAAATTGAATGCCCATCAGTGATGGACATCTTGTAACTGCGCTTAGAGCACTTCTTAAAACCCGAAGGTTTGTGCTCTTTGGAATCCTTGGACATTTTTCCAACAAGCAATAACAAAAAACCAACACAGCACAAGTCGCTTGTCTGACAAGAAAGGACACAGACACGCAATACCACAAAAGGTGGGAACAAGATAGAAAGCTGCACACAACCCTCAGACGGGACACACACTGAAACAAAAAAGGCCAAAAACTTCTAACTAAAACAGTTTTTGACTAGAATAGCCAGGGGAAACCGACTCTAAAACCTCTAACTTAAACGGTTTTAGCGCGAACAACACAGGACAAGAGGACAAGGTCATCTAACTAAAACGGGCCTAGCCCGTGGAACAGCAAGCTGGATACCACAAACACACTACCTAAAACAAAAAGAACACTAAACAGACACTAGCTATGAAAATAGCTTTTTGTTTATAACAAATTTTCTCCAAAAGGAAGAAAAAAGGGGTACTTAGCCACAGCCAAGAGTGAGACCACATCCGAGCTACATGAGCGGCAAATGAGATCTGGGGATATGGAGCAGTGCAGCATGGGATACCTGCTTAGCCCAGCCAATAGATGACTTTGAGCTAGAAAAGTTGGCTGAGTCAGAGTCGATATTCGGCTCCGAACCCACGGGTAAGAATGTAGGTGAGATTGGACTACATAACATCTATAATTCAAAGAGGAAAGAGATGATGATGAAACAAGGGGGAAGCTCCAATAACAGGTAGAGACTGGGATTTTGGATGCAGCCTTTAAAGAGAGTAACAATGATCATACAGAATATTATATTCAAAAAAGAAAAAAATCACCTTTGGCAATAAACTTTTCCAAAATGCCAAAAAAAACCCAAATAAAACAAAACAGTAAAGCACTGGAACAGACACACCGCTGGGTATACAAGTCCTATAACACTGTAGATACACTTCAAGGCAACAAGTTTATCGTAAAACACTGTTTTTTTTGCATCAAAGTAGGGTAGCGCTTTCACAAATCACATTTGCTTCATCAGACCATATTTATAAAAATGTTCATCTCACTTTTAAATACTAAAAGCACCTCTCCTTTCAACTAAAGCATCCAATCACATGTAACAGTAACAGAGATAAAGCAACTGGAATTGGGATCTTTATAAAAGGTTAGTAGCAAATTACACAGGAAAAAATTGGAATTGTGGGATCAATAAGTGCAGAGGAGGAATGAGGTTTAACAGAAGGCAGAAAATGTGCTGTGTAATGTGTGACGAAGACTGGATAGGTTATAAGTGTTGTCTAATGTTTGCAGCTGCAGCTGTGTCAGCATGTTTTGTAATGTATAATGTTTGCAAATTACATTGTGTTGGTATGGTTTATTTTCATTTATATAAATGTAAGATTATTAAATTATCATGTATGACATAGGCAAATATGTTTCTTATTTAAAAACAAATGGCAAACACAAAAAACAAGCCATCCAGATGGAATCTCAGCATCAACAGATTGCATAACAAAAGAAAAAAATCATGGCAAAAATTAGAAAGTGCAATGCCCGGCAAGGTAAAAACTCCCTCACCAATCTAAACAAGAAACTTAGGGGGATAATCAAGTCTACCAAAATTAAGTTTGAGATAAAAATAGCTTCCCTGGCCAAAGACAATCAGACTTTATTCAGCTATGTCTGTAACTTTAAAGACAATAAATAGTAATGTGCCACACTTAATGAGCTGGAAGATGTATCAAATCTACTCACTGGCAAATTCAGCACCAATTTTACCCCCCAACCCTCAGACACCCCTCAGGAAATAACCTGAACCATAACTTCCCCAACTATCACTAGGGAACAGGTTTCCAATTCCAAGAATTCGGAATCAGTCAGCCCTGATAATATCTCAAGATGCCTCCTTCATAGCATGAAACATGACCTATGAGGATCAATAGAATCACTATTTAAAAATTGTCTCTAGACAGGTTTGTTGCCAAGTGAATGGAAGACTACAAAATATCATCCCTCTGCATAACGGCAGACAACTACAGACCCATAAATATCTGACTAGTCTCACAGGCAAGGCCATGGAATTATCAAATAAATAATTAGCAATGACATAGGAAACCTTCAGTCATGAATCCAGCCCAGTTTAGTTTTGTCAAGGGTAGATCATGCCTACTCAATCTGGTGGACGTCTTCAAAAAAGTTGCCAAAGCACTGGACGAGAGGGAAAACAGTGCATAATGTCTACCTTGACCAAAACCAAGTCAGGAGATACAGGGGAAGAAAAGAAAAGAGAAGAGAAGAAAAGAAAAGGTTTTAAAGCTGTAACAGTTTTAAATAGCCCTCAAGAAAAAAGTACAGTTGTGTAAGCTGAACTTACCATAACAGCAGATGGTACAATGATCACTGCTGCATTAGCCTTAACTATATGGTGTTAAATCTACCAAGGATATAACAGCTGGCCAACATCCAATGCTTCAGGGCACCTTCCACATACCCAAACTGTCAAGCAACTCGAGCTGAACTGATTAAAAGACATGTTTTGGCAGGAAGTCCTTCAGAGCTTTCCTGCCAGCAAACAGATGAAGGCTGAGCCCTGAAATGACAACGCTCAGAATCACAAAAATCCATGTCCACACCCTGGCATAAAAAACACACAAAAACAAGGGAAAAGGAGTGACAGAAGAAGCCATTACTGCCAACAGTGATAATTCAAACATCTACTGTTATGGTAAATTCAACTTACACAACTCTGCTATGTTTGTCATACTGATCAGTGGTGTAGTAGACTTACCTATACGGGTAGACTACTATCATAAGTTCACAGGTTCATAGATGTGCACTAGGCTAATGGTCCTGGAGCCTTTACAAGCCTAGCCCACAGAAGTGCCCTGGCATCATCCCGCCCGACGTTAACTCCCAGTACCTCTATCAAGTAGACCCACTGGAGTAATCCCTGGGGTGAACTTTCTATTTCCCATCCATTCATCAAGATTTCTCTTGAAGAGGGCCAGTGAAGTGCTCTGCTTGACATATATGGGAAGTGTATTCCAGAGCATGGGTAGTCGCTGGGTTATGAACCTGTCCCTCCAGCATGTTCTGTTGATTGTGGTAATGAGGCTGAGGTCTCAGAAGCATGTGGTGCGGAAGGATTGGGATTTCTTTAGATGTAGCACTTCTAACAGAGCTGGATCAGACACAGCTTTGTAAGTAAAGCAGAGATCACCTTCGCCTCTTACTAGATGATATGAGACAGAGAACATCTGGAGTTTTTTGAGTTTGTCTGTGTAGGACATGTGTTTAATCCCTAGGATCCTCTTCATGAGATATTTTTGTGGCCTTTCTAGCTGTTGCATGTGTCTAGTGAGGTACATGCCAAATGGGGCATTATACTTGATGACTGGCCTAATGAAGGAAGAGTAGAGAGAGATGATGACCTCTTTTCTTCCTGGATGCAAAACCCTTGGTAATGAGATGTGCCACACAGAAGGACTTTCTGACCACAGTGGCAATGTAGTGGTCGAAGGTAAGGTTGCTGTCAACCTGCGTCCCCAGATCTCTTATAACACCTTCAGTGTTCAGTGGGATCCAATCGATGTGGTAGTTAGTGCGAACTCAGTTTTTCCCAAAGGGGATGATGACATATTTTTTGGCATTAAGCTTAAGGCCATGGTTTAGACAACAGCCATTGGTCTCAGTGAGGCCTTTCTGCAGGATGTCTACATTACTTGGGGAGTTAATAATGGCTCCCAGCTTGCAATCGTCTGCAAACTTGGTCAGCCAGAGTCCCTCTGTTTTGGTCTGGACTTCTGAGAAGTGGATGCCAAACAGGGGAGGACCCTGGAACAATCCCTATGGGACTCCACTCGTGACTGGTTGGCAGTCTGACTTGGAGTCTGCTACTTTCACACTGTGGGTTCTATCTGTTCCCCTTCCTCTACTATGCTCCTCTTCCTGTACTATGCTATCAGCCTACCCTAACATTTATGTTAAACTTGCTCTACTTATCTTTATGCTGCATTATGCCATCTTTTGTATGCAAGTATGTAATTATAATCATTTTTGATTAATTATGATGAATTTTCTGTTTGTAACATGTTGTAGGTGCTTATGTAAGTAATGTAATTATAATGGTTTCTTGATCACTTATGATGAATTTTCTGTTCTGTAACATGTTGTTGGAGCTTTTCTCCCGGGCCGCCCCTGAAAATGGGCTCTTCTTGGCCCAGTGGACTTCCCCGGTCATCAAACTGAAATAAATAAATATCTGTGAGCCAGTTTGCAACCCACCTAGTAATATAGGGGTTGATGCCTAGTCTGGTGAGTTTATCAATAATTCCTGAGTGGGGAATGATATCAAAGGCCTTGGCCAGATCAAGGTAGGCTGTATGAACTGCCCTGCTGGCTTTAGAGGTTTTAATGAAGGATCTCAACTTTTTGTTGAGGCTAATAAGGGAGTTTTTCCAGTCTTGGGACTTCACCTTTTTCTGCAACAGTTCTTTCCTTCTGTTGTAGAGTTTATTAATGGCAGGGGACCACCATGTTGGCTTCCTTTTTTTGGAGGAGGACAGCGTCTTGCTTCTGTTGCTTATGGCTAGTTCCATGCATTTATGTACATGTTCGTACAGTGCATCAGCATATGATTCGGCAGTCATGCATCTATTTACCATTGACATGGGTGCCATGAAGTTAGCCACCTCAGTTTTTAGGAGCCCAAACTCAGCTTTGGAGAAGTTTTTCATGGTGATTACCTCTGCAGGGGAGGGTGGGTGAGATGTGGATTTCCATGGTGATTAGTTTGTGGTCGGATCTAACCAGGGAGGAATTGACTATTGGTGTAGAGAAACAACTGCCCATGTTAGCAATAACCAGGTCAAGGATGTTGCTTCCTCTAGTGGGGGTAAGAATGAGCATTGGAATTGATGAATTCCAGGAATCGTTGGGCCAGTGTATTGGTGCATGAGTAGTTTTCCCAGTTGATGGAAGTGTAGCTAAAGTCACCTAGTATGAGAGTGTTGGGTGGGACACTAATAGTTTCCAGGGTGCTTAGAAATGTTGAGTAAGAGTCTTGGGACATGATTGGGGACCTATAGCAGGCTATGACCTGAATCAACGTTTTACCCAATGTTAGTTGTACCTGAAGTATCACAGATGCGTTATGATGGGCTACTAGTCTGGAGGTATGCATATACTTTATGAATATGGAGACACCACCGTCTTTGGAGCTTTGGTCCATGTTCTGGGGCCGAAAGGTGTGGATGAGTTACAGCCTGGTAGTACAGGGGTGCTTTCTGCTGCTTTAAACCAGGTCTCCGTTACAGCACAAATGTCGATGTTCTCCATTTTGAGGAGTGCTTCCAGCAAGTTCATTTTGAGATTTAGACTTATAGCACTGAGCAGCATGACCCTCAGATTACATTTATTTATAGCTGTTATGGTGGTAATTTGGTCTTTGGAATGTTGCCTAAAAAAGGCACAATATGGGTTGCAAGAGCCTTAGCCAGTATCCGGAAACCCAGGGGTGACAGATGCAAGCCATCTCTGGCAAAGCATCAAGGTCTGTCACTCATGTCATCCCAAGCAGACAGATACTGGATCCCCTTAGAATGACACCAGAAAGTTAGCCAATTTTTGAAGTCAATCATTTTCTGCTTGTACTGAGGTATAACTTTGGGCAACAGTAGGAAGCTGCTCAGGGCTAGGGTCATACCTGCCTGGGCAACATAATCCGAGAGTTCCTCCATGTCTCTTTTCATGTAGTCCAGGGAGGTGCATCTCAGGTCATTCACGGACAGTGACAGAGTCATGCTTGTTGTGGAGTGACCTGAGTGCGTGTGTTGTGTGTAGGATTCTGGCACCTGATAGACAGCTGACTATTACCTTCTCCTTATTTGACCTAGTGAGTGGGACATCAGTGTGCCTCACTATAGAGTCACTTATGACTAGTGTATTGGGCAAGCTGTTTTGCCTTAGGGGGTTAGGTTGTGGGGCATACTGTGTAGGTGAGCTATGTGTGTTGTGGTTTGTGCTGTGTTGTGGTGGTAGAGTGTGTTTCTGCCTTGGAGGTCTCTGCTGTTTGGGTAGATTTCTATTGACAGCCTCCACAAAGGTGGCTGTGTAGTCTGTGCTTTTATGTGAGAGATGTGATGGTGGGTGTTCTGGAGGGCTATGTGTTGCATGTGGTGTGGTGCAGGTGTTGACCTACTCCTCTTGACCAGCTATTCCGGTCTTGGCTTGAAAGTGCATGGCTTCCAATTTGGATATATAAGTGCATCTCTCACAAGTCTGATTGTTGGGAGGTAAGAGGAGAGGTTTGTCTGTGTACACGAGGCAGTTGTTACACTGCCTCAGAATGCCCAAGTTCACCAGGTTACTAAGAGAAAGCACAGGGAACTGACCTTTAGACATGCCAGGAGGGATGGACATTATTACTAAGTACTGGAGCTGTTTCCGTATATATTCCTTTTACAGTAAAAATGTCACTCATGGTATCTGAGTCTGTACAGAGCACTGCCAAAAACTTGAGGGGAAACTAATATGTAGACTCTGAAAATTTAAGGATGAAGTATTTAGGCAGATATTCTGAAGTTAGAAAGAAATCAAGAAGTACTTACTGAAAAATAAAGAATTAGCTTGTCAAGAATTTTGAAAAAAGGGGAGTCGCATGAATGGCTACTGCCTGGCTACTACTAATGCTGGTCTCAGCACAGCTTCACTCTGTTGGGATACAATACTCCTTTGCTTCTTCTCTCACCAGAAGCAAAATGTTAGCACTAATCCCAAGAACAGAAGCAGGCCACGGCCTGTTTGGCGATCCACGGTCTTGTCCCAGATGATATAAGGGTCTGCTGACTTGTAGCCTTTTTCTGGTAGATGTCTCAAACAGCAACCAGACCAATAAGGTACGTTGAGCACAGACACTCTCCAAGGAGAAAGAGTCAGGAATCAATGCGCTCTGCTCCTACTATCACCAGGATCAGAATATAAACACAGATTCCAAGCTGTCACCTATAAAGCAGTTATTAAGCTTTCTGGTGATAAGCAGTCTCCAGGAAATAATGCAACTGCACTCCTTCTCTCACCAGGCGAAAGCAGAAGCACTAATCCCAAGATCACTACTGAGAGGCAGAATGTGGGCTCTCCAATAACTGGTGGTCTTGCAATAGATGCTTAAAGGTAAGATGAAAAAAATGGTTTATCCTAAACACTGCAGAGGAGTTAGATGTGAAATAGGTAACTTAAGTTTTACCTGTCTAAAAAGTTGTTATAGTGGAGAGTCACAGATGCCATGAGACCCAAAATCCTGAGTATTCCCTTCCAGTGACCAAAGTCAGAGTGGATAACCTTAGAAATACAACTAGATATAGATCTATTTTTTTTTCCTGTGGAAAAAGAGCTATTGGAACAGATGTATCTAGCTGACACCTCAGGAACACAATCCTGTGTGAAGGAGTCAAAAAAGACTTTTGAATGGTCTCTTGACAGTGTGTGTATGAGATCTCTCACCTAAGTAAGAGATGTTGGACACTTTGAAAAATATTTTGTTCTGCAAAGATAAGAAAGTCGTACAAATATGTAAAAATGTGGATACACTTGTAACCTGCAACGAGCTACAACTGGAGTTAAACACTGTGAACACTCTTGGTGCAGTGGATAATCCAAAGGGAAAGCAGAGAGCTGATAAGGTTTTGTGCGACTGATCAAATTAAGAAATGTCTGAAATCTGGAAGAATATGGATGTGATGCTTAGCATCTTTTAAATCTAATGTTACCAAGAAATTTGACGGAGGAAGGAGAGGTAACAGGTTGTGAAGTGATATTTTTAAACTTGGGCACTATCACAAACATATTTGGGAAAGAATGATCCAGAACTGGTCTTCACGCATTTTCTTTTTTTGGGATTAAAAATAAATGAAGATTCAGACTTTCTGGAAGGGAAAAAGGACTTTCAGGGTTTAAGATGGATGGTGTCCGTTAAAAATTCATTCTGACTTACTGGATCGTCCTTAGTTTTGGGGGGATCATGACTTCTTTTTGGACCCCTCCTCGCAATTTCTTCCGACTCACTACATGTGAGTGATGGCTCCAGATGCATCTGCAGTTAACTCCAACTGACGCCTCTAGGTGTCAAATATTGCTTGTGCATATTTGCAGTAACAATTCAAAAAACAAGCTATATACAAAATATTTAAAAAATAATAATCTTAAAGCTTACACAATGGCAAACGCAAATGCAATAATATTTGACCTCTGTCTAGTACAGGTAAAGAGATATCAACTGTTGTTTTTATGACATTAATTTATATAAATATTATTTTCACATTTTCTAAATATTTCAACAACTGAGTAACACAGACAGAGCTCCTTAGAATCATATGAAAGCCCTCAGCTAGAGGAATAAATATGGTGCTGATGGTATGTGTGTAACTCAAGTGGTTGCTGAGATATTATATGTTGTTTGCAAAATATTACAAACGTAACAGATACTGGGCCAAATTCAGGAAGCCTCCGTGTAAGAGTTATAACTCTTACACGGAGGCTGCAGTGAAACTGTGTGATGTCAGCATGTCATGCATATGCATGAGGTGCATGAGGCATGCTGAATCACACTAGTAACTCTTACACGGTCCGTGTAAGAGAGTAGAAGCGTGTCTGTAGGCTAAGCCCTGCAAGCGGACACGCCCGAAGACTAGAATGGCTGAAAGTAAACAGCCACGAGAGAGGCCATGGAAATGTGAATAAACACACTACACAACACATGCCCGATAGACCATCACTGTATAAAGTGAAGAGATGTTATAAAATTAAATTAAAACCTTTTTTTTTTTTTTTTAAACCCCGTAAATGTTTGCTACTGTGTGCGCCCATGTGCGCGGGTGTGCAACTAGCGCAATCACAGTTAGCAGTCAGTGGAAAAGGATATAAGAACTAAATATGCAAAGTAAGCCAAGAAGTAATAGCTTAGCGGTAGAGTTGCCGGCCTAACAGTAGGCAGGCGGGGTTTGAGCCCCCACAACAACCTTTTTTTTTTTTTTGTAAATAAGCACGAAAAAGCCCCCTGACAGTATTGTACAAATGTAAATGTATTCCCTTTTGTAAAATGGAATGAAATGGAGCATATATTCCGAAGTAACACAATAATAAAAATAGTCAGAAATGTACTGATAGTTAAGCTGCTGTGAGACGGAGTGCCCGTAGCTGAGTAGTGTTTAAAAGCTGCAAACTGCATGCCCGTTGCTAAGCACCGGTTTAATAGGCTGAAACCGTTTGCAACTAGCTGTGCTTAGCTGAACATGTGTGTCACTAGCCAATTAAGGTTTATCCCAGCGCACACCGTTTGCGCCGCTCCCACAAGCTAACTGCCAGTGCGCATGCGTTACCTCCGTGCAAACGAGCGCAGACCTGGTTTTAAGTGCTTAAAAGTGCTTTTGGCATGTTTGATTGACAGGTCCTCAACTCATATCTTTCAGGAAAATCAAAAATCAGTTGTCAGATTCGAACCCAGGATACCATGCTCTAGAGTCAAGGTACTAAACCACTAAGCCATGACAGCAATACCTAGAAAGGCAGAAATAGCATATATATGGGATAAAATCCAGAATGGAGCATGATAAAGCATTTTCAGTGAAGTAGATACAATTCCAAAACGGCCAATCAGAGAAAAGCGGCATATATAAGCCCCATAGGCGGGAATACACAGCAGACATGATTGTAGAACAGACCTGCAGTTAGAATGAGTGGAGTAGGTGAGGGGCGTTGCTATCGGGCACAGCGTTGGCGTTGAGGAGTCCAGATACATGGTCTGGCTCCTTGTCCATCATCACGAGGCCCAACTCATGCAGGGCCAGGTCTCATGGGGAGCGTATAGGGCAGAGGCATGGGACCAGTTGGCTCGTGATCTGACCAGTGCTACTGGCATTCCACGCACTGGTGAGCAGGTCCGTCACCACCATGCGGACCTGAAGCGACGCAAGGAAGACCAGTTGACCGAATGGATCCAGGAGGCCCGGGATATGCCCAACGCCCCACTACTGAGTAAGTTACATTTTGCTTATGTATGTAAGGATTTCAACCGGCCGATACCATGGAGATGTGTAGTCCAATATTACTTCTTTCGTATTACAGCTGCAGGTGTCCGCTCTGCGAATCGCGAGATGTATGGCCGTAGTCTGGTGCGGCTGCGCCACCATGCAGGTTAGTAACCCCACCCATTACTTGTAAATAAATATTGTACTGTAGCATGTAGCAGAACACTGCAGTGTATTGATTAAAAGTAATATAATGTGCAAGCAGGAATTGTAAGTCTGCAGGTATGGCTGCAACAAGTTCATCAGTATGCAAGTGTAACTGGAAATATAATTGATAGAATTAAACAGTGCTGTAATACAGATGTCCCACCATGAATTAAATATAGTGTAACCTGCAGTAGTCCCAAGAGTACAGCTTTAGAATCTGAGGAAGTCATATGTGAGATATATCCCCTGTTGAAATGCTGAATAATGACAGAAGTGAGGCTGTTGGAAAGTGTTTGAATCACCACCAGTCTAACATGTGAACAAAGCCTAGAAGTACCAACCTGAACTGTGAAGTTGCAGGATGTGTGAGAGTGACAGAAAGGGTCATGTATGAATAAATAAAGTAGTAATAACCCCTGAATATAGTAGCCCCAGTGTGTTTCTACAGAACTAAATGCATGTGGGAAGTACAACTTAATATCCCAAACTGATTTCAGTGTGTCAGAATCTGGAATGTCTAGGCCAAATGCTGTATATGGTGATCACAGTAAACAATTTGCAGATAGAATGAATGATTATCTGACAGACTAAACAGCCATAGTTGTCCCCTGTCCTGTCATCAAAGTGTAGCAGGATGATGTATCTGATCAAATTTAAAATAAGTAGGATAGTGATGTATTTGTAACAGGTGTAGCTTGACAGTCAAATAAAATTTATTTTGAAACATCAGCCTCAACTTAATTGTGTACCTTATACAAATGTAAATCAATGTGTAACATATGAATGTGTCATCACTTTCTATCTCCGCCCAACCCTATAATTCCATATAACAACACCCACTAAATAATGGTATGTGAACATTTCATTAATCATGGACATTTGTCCGTTTAAAAAATATATGCATGTCTGTTCGTGCATGTGCCCTGTTCATACCTGCAAATCTGATGGCCTGTTGCCATTAATCAACCCTGCATGTTGTTTGACTGTGTATTTCTGTTCAAATAATGCATGTGATATTGATATGCCCCTTGTTCAATGGTGTTAATATCTGGGTGTTTGTTTGATGGGAATACCAATGCATGTTGTTACAACTAATCTGAATGGAATAAAATGCCACTAACCCAAACTAACATAACAACTCACAAACCTAGAACGCTTGGGAAGGCGGGTCCCAGCGGACCCACCTCTCCCACCTCAGCTGGCGCCTGCACCTGTCACTAGTGCCCAGGCCGGAACCCCCTCCAGTGGCCCTGTGCCACCTTCGGGTGGAAGCGCTGCAGGGGATGGGCCGGTCCCCCCTCTGCAAGTGTGGCCGGAGGGTTCGTCCCACTCACCCTCCGCGGTGTCCGGTCTGTGGTGCGAAGGGAGATCCAAGACACTGTACTTGGGCCCCTACGCCAGCTTGAGGCTCGTGTGGCACAGCTAACGGCCCCGCCGTTGCCCGCCTACACAGCCCCAGCACAGCCCGTCCTGGGCTGTGAAGGAACAGTGGCAACTGCCTATGGGTGGGGATATCAGTTCCACTGTTGCCATCTGTGGGCTCATGCATCTTGGAAATCCCAACCTCCGTCCCGTCAATTATGTAACCCCCACGTGTGTCATACACCGCCCCTGTATGCGTCTTGTCTGTCTTGTCTGTTAACCTACCCAACCTACCTCCCCAGCTATACCGACTTCCTTCACCTGACATACCACTCTCACCTGAAAAAAAATAAAAAAAGGGCACTCTGTACCCACAAAAAAATTACGCCCCATACATAGCTGTCCATGTCGCACACGTCTGCTTGACACTGAAACAGTTAATTACAATTGGCTCTACAACAAATATTAATGTTGTCCTGACACCTCTCTCAGGGGTGAAAGGTTTCCACCCAAAATACATGGAAATGCACAGCTGTTGCTGCCAAAGACATGGGCATCTATGGGCCTTAAATACATCCCTCCTGCAAATCCCACGCTTGTTTCCCTACTGTCTTACCCTCTTTGTGACCCCTTTTTCACCACTTTCCTGTCACCCCTTTTTCTTTTCTTTCAAAGAAATTAGCACGGGTGTGCGCTTGTGTTAGCGGAGCTCACCGCCAGTGCGCATGCGTGAGCTCCAGCAACGAAGCGCAGACCTGGTTTAAAGTGCTTAAAAGTGCCTTTATGGCACTTTGATTGACAGGTCCTGTACTCAGTTTGAAAGTTTGCTAAGAAAAATAAATTCCCACTGTCAGTCTCGAACCCAGGACCTTGGTAACATTAGTCTGTATGACCTACCACTAAGCCTTGCCTGCTTTACAAGAACACAGTGCTAAAATAAATATAACATGTAATAGTAGGAATCAGTATAAAGGCAATATAGGAGATGTACTATCCAAAGCATGTCAGGTAGAGTTTTAATGGCCAAATTACTGGATTCCCATACTAGTTCAGTGTGAACAGAAACAGCCCTGCTACCTGTTAGCTTGTACATAATAACGTAAGGTAATGTACATATGTGAAGGTATGTATATCTACACATACATATATATAAATATATATTAATACATATGAAATATAGTCGTAGGTCTCAGTAGCCATACACACTCACTACAGGAAACAGTGAACATAATTGCAGCAACCTGAATCTGCAACACAGCCTGACCCCTGTGTGACCTACTTACCCTTCTAACTGCTTAAAGGTGGCCTCAGCACTTTGATTGACAGGTCCTGTACTCAGTTTGAAAGTTTGCAAAGTAAAAAAATTCCCACTGTCAGTCTCGAACCCAGGACCTTGGTAACATTAGTCTGTATGACCTACCACTAAGCCATGCCTGCTTCACAAGAACACAGTGCTAAAATAAATATAACATGTAATAGTAGGAATCAGTATAAAGGCAATATAGGAGATGTACTATCCAAAGCATGTCAGGTAGAGTTTTAATGGCCAAATTACTGGATTCCCATACTAGTTCAGTGTGAACAGAAACAGCCCTGCTACCTGTTAGCTTGTACATAGTAACGTAAGGTAATGAACATATGTGAAGGTATGTATATCTACACATACATATATATAAATATATATTAATACATATGAAATATAGTTGTAGGTCTCAGTAGCCATACACACTCACTACAGGAAACAGTGAAGATATATGCAGCAACCAGAATCTGCAACACAGCCTGGCTCCTGTGAGACCTACTAAGCCCTTTAACTGCTTAAAGGTGCCTCCAGCACTTTGATTGATAGGCCCTATACTCAACTCAAAAGCAGAATATGAGCATACTAGTAGGCCCTACCACAAGACCATTGTAACACTAGTCTGTATGACCTACCACTAAGCCATGACTCTCATACAGGAATATAGTACTAAATAAGTGGAACAAGTAATAGTAGGAATGAAGATAAAGGCAATATAGTATGTCTACTACCCAAAGCATGTCATGCAGACTTTTATAGTCCCAATTACTGGATTCCCATACTAGTGTAGTGTTAACAGAAACAGCCCTGCTAATTGTTAGCTTGTACCCAATAATGTCAGCTAATGTACATATATGAAAGTATGTATATGTACACAGATATATATATATTTATATAGCAATACATATGACATATAGTTGTAGGTGTCAGTATGCATACACACTCACTACAGGGAACAGGCAAGATAAATGCAGCAACCTGAATCTACAACACAGCATGAAGCATGGGAGATGTACTAACCTTCACACTCACGAAACACTGTCAACAGCATACCAGCAAGGTCCACGCCCTACAATCTGAAAGGGCAACGCCTATCTCACATACCCTTTTATAGCAGTGTCCTGAAATCACAGTGAGACATGCAATCAGTACACACCCAGCTGCATGCAATTAGCAAATGCTGCCTTACAATTGGTGCAGAGGCCATCACATGGACCTATGCAGATACCTACAAAAGCATTGAGTACCCACACTACACTCACGCAATACATTCATTGCACAAACACTACGGATAAAGAGAGACAGAGAAAACAACCAAACAAATATTAGGACTGCCAGCAGCAAAAGCAGCAGCAAGCAGCAAGGAGCAAGCAGCAAGCAGCACCACTGGCACAGCAACAGCTGCCACAAACACAGGTAATGCAAAGTAGCAGGTTAATCCTGTGTTTACTGTGACACCTCCAAATGTATCATAGTTCACTATCTATAGGTATGTCCATGAGATAGGTTGTGTGTACATAGTCATGAAATATAAACATATGTAATATTGTTGTACATGTGGGCCATAACTAACACTTCCATAGCTTAGAACACAAGGCCAGTTGTGCATATGATGCAGTAGTTCCCAGGGTCAGTAGAGGTTCCTCCTCATTGGTGTGGGACCACTGTGTATGTATGGCACTGTTCAGGTACATATCCTGTAGTATGGCCAGGGATTAATATCAGTCTGTCATGTGGTGCTATGTCCTCCAGGGGTGAATGTAGCACACATCCAGGGATACCATTTCGTAACAGTGATGATATGTGTTCTGCAATGATGAGGGTGGCTCTCACCTGGACATGTGAGAGGATAGGGAGGTTACAGTCATCTGGGATAACTAATAACACGTGTAGGACAATGGGGGGTACCTGCACCAAAATTGTCTGCAACAATGTTGCCAATATCTGTGCATTTGGTGAATGTGAAGCATCTTAACACTGCAGACAACAGATGCCTTCCCGTCATGTGAATCTGCCCTGTGCTGCAGTAGCCTCCTACTATTGTTATACAATATGCCTGTATCTGTAGTCCACTGGACAGGATTAATAAGTGGTGTGCAGTTGTTCTGGGTTAGATAACTGTGTGCACAGTACATGCAGTATGTGGGATGTCTGTGGTAAGCATATGCAAAGGTGCTGGCGGTGTGTTGTGGTTTCCACTGGCCCAGTGGGCTGCATGGATAGCATCACTGTCATAACTACTGAATAACTGTGTAATAACATGCATACATAGCAAGGTAGTGTACTGTGCTTGTGGTGTTGTTCGGATATGTATATCCAGGCTGAGTAATGTGTGTCCACATCACAGGGTTGGATGGCAGCACACATCCAGTATGTATGGATGAACACCCAGAATGTGTCAGGACGTGTCACCTGTGCAGAAGTATCTGGCCATTACCTGTGCATCCCCCACAACACACACACATGCAACATATGGCAGAAGTACTATAGCAGTACACACATGTTCATAGGTTCATACTAGGCTATCTGCCCGAGGGCATTTACAAGCCTAGCCCATCGTTTGTGGCTTACGCCACCCCTTTAGTATGGGGAACTATACCCATTATTTTGCTGTGCCTCTGTCGAGCAGTGACACTGAGGTAATCCCTGGGGTATATCTGCGATCTCCCATCCATTGGTCAAGATTTCTCTTGAACAAGGCCAGCGAGGTGCTCTGCCTCACATATACCGTGATTTTGTTCCACAGCATAGGGAGTCTTTGGGTGATGAATCTATCCCTCCAGCACGTCCTATTAATAGCCGTGTCGAGGTTTAAGTCACCCGCCCTTGTGGCTCTGATGGATCTAGATTTTTTGAGGTGAAGCATATTCATCAAATCTGGGTTTGACATGGCCTTGTATGTTAGGCAAAGGTCACCTCTGAGCAAGCGGTAAGCGACTGAATAGAACATACATGGACATGCTGGAGGGGCATATTCCTAACCGAAAAGCTCCCTTCACTCTGTAATGAGCTCGAACAGTTGAGAATGAACAGTTCATAGGTTCATACTAGGCTATTTGCCCTAGGGCATTGGTAAGCCTAGTAGAATGTGTTTGTCTTTTGCCACCCAATCACAAGTTATGCTGCTATGCCCTTGTCCGACTTTAGTATACTGTGCCTCTGTCTAACAGTGACATAGAAGTGATACCTGGGGTACAACTATGATCTCCATCCACTCATCCAGATTCCTATGGAAGAGAGTCAATGAAGGACTCTGCCTAACCAGTAGTGTGAGCTCATTACAGAGTGAAGGGAGCCTCTCGGTTAGGAATATGCCCCTCCAGCATGTCCATGTATGTCAGTGCTGAGGTCCAGCTCTCCTGAGCATGTGGCTGTATGGGACTCTGATTGCCTGAGGTGCATCATGTTCATTACTGCTAGGTAGGACATGGCTGTATATGGCATGCACAGATTGCCTCTGAACAGGCAGAATGCCACTGAGTCCAGCTGGATTCACTTTACCTGGGCAGCATATGACATCTGTGTGAGCCATTGCATCCCCTTGATGATGTACTGTTGTCCTGTACCAGTTGCTGTAGGTGTCTGGTTAGGTACATCCCAAAAGGTGCATTGTACACAATTATAGGCCTGATGATGGATGAGTAAAGAGGCACAATGACCTCCCCTGCCATACATGTGAATCAGTCATGATTAGCTGGGCTATATAACATGTCTGTCAATCCACGTTGGCCATGTGGTAGACAAATGACAGACCGCTACCATGTTTCTTCCCCAGGTCCCCAACTACGTCTTCTGTACTCAATGGCCTAACACCTATGTTGTACTGTGCCACCAATGTGGAGGCGTGGGAATCTGCATTGAATACTGATACTCCCTCTCCCTTGTTCAAGTGTTGGGGCCGACAAGAATGGTAACAGCTATAACGTGGTAGTACTGGTGTGCTCCTGTGAAACCTGAAACAGGTTCATGTTACTGCACAGATATCGATGTCCAGAATGCTAGGTAGGGTTTTGAGTGCATGCATCCTTGGGTCTAGACGTCCAGTGTTGAGTAGCATCACTCTTACTTCCTCATCCTTTGTGATACAAATGGATGTGGGTTTGCCTTATGAGCCTTGCCTAATACAGGCACTATGGGTGTAGCAGGAGGCTCCGCCAAATGTCAATAGGACTGTGGTGACAGGTGCAAGCTGTCCCTAGCAAAGCATACCACCCCAAGATGGCAGGCATTGGCACACCTGTGAATGACACCAGTATGTCAGTCAATTGTTGGAAGGGATCATCGTGCCTTGATATTGTGGCATCGTTCTAGGTGAGGGTAGGATGCTACTCAAGGTCAGGGTCAAACTGTCTCGGGCTACGTGCTCAGAGAGCTCTGTAATGTCTCATGTCATGTAGTCCAGGGAGGAATGTGTCAGGCCATTCACAGCAGCATGGACATTGACTGAGTCATATCTGTACCTGCCTTGGGGTTACCTGAGTGTTTGTGTTATGTGGCAGGTCATAGTGCCTGACAGGCTGCACACCGTGACCCTCACCTCGTTAAGCCTGGTGAACGTGATGTGAGTGTGCCTGATGATAGAGGCACCTAGTACAGGTGTATGAGGTGTGTTGTTAACTGTTAATGGCTGTGAGTGTTCAGCACATTGGCTTTGTGTGATATGTGTTGCACATGTTCGTTTATGTGGTAGTGGTTGCCTGGATGTCTGCTTAGGAGGTCTCTGCTGCATAGGCAGAGCTGTGGTCTGAGCCTACAAGTATGATCATGTGTGATCATGTGTTAGGTCCGCTGTTGTGGTAGGTCTACGTGAGACTGGAAGTGTAGTGAGTGATACCCTTTGCCACCTGACTGGTTATGGTGGTATTGAGTAGACAGAGCCTAGCCTCCAGTCTGGTATATGGTTGCATCACTCACATGAGTTTGAATTTGTTGTTAGGAGGAGGGGGTTGTCTGTGTACATGCATCTGTTCTAACATTGTCTCTGGAGTACCACACTCACCAGCTGGACTGGGGAGGGAACTGACAACTGACCTCTGGACATGCTAGAATACTATTGTGAACTCTGTAATCACTAATGATTGAAAACAAGGTCCAGTGGGGAGTGAGGGTGTACTGACATTACCTACAACTGCTGACTGATATAAAAGTGTCAGTGAGCAAATGCCAGGTAACCTAAGTGCAATGTGTCACAATTAAGTAAATGCAACAATGACAAGCAGTCACTTGCTGTCATGTGTAACATGGAAGTACGTACAGTAAGCAATGCAGATAACAGTAGTGAGTCACAGATGTGTTGATAAGATGTGTACTATGTGGAAGTAGCATACCAGTGAAATAACAAGCTAACAGATAACAAGCATATAAACAAAGGTAGATCCAGGAGGCCTGGATGTAGTGTTTGCTACAACAAACAAGGTGTAGCAATGTCAGTAAGATACAGCTCAGATATGCAGGCACTATAAACCTGAAACCAGATGTCCCCAGCTATGAATGGCAGAGTACAGCCTATTGTCACACATGAGTGCAGACCACAAACCTCGTTAATGTTAAATAACTGGCCTGAAGGCCAACTGCCCATACCAGAAGTAATACACTTGTACACTGGGCCCACAATCAGCAGTTCCCAACTTCAATGGATGAAAGATATGTGTCCTGCCACCACAGTGCTTGCCACCAACCTCCCTAATGTAAAACAACTGGTCTGAAGGCCAAGTACTTAGTACAAATGACATAGAATGATAGCTACACTGTAATCAGGTTTTAACCAATCAGTAATAAGTAGAAGTTAACACTCCCTGTATAGAATGTGTACCATGTATTGTTGAGATACTATGCTGATAACCTGTTTGTGTACCTTTCCAGATAGACATGGCACCAAAAGGAATCCTGCCTACTCTGCTGCAGAGGATGACGTGATCCACCAGAGCCTGGTGCGTGACTATGCCATCCTGTTCTCACGCACCACCCAGAATCAGCAGGAGAGGTCTGCACTGTGGCAAAACCTCGTTAGCAGGATAAATGATGTTGGCATGCATGATAGGACATATGAGCAGGTGAGACATCACTGCAGTGATTTGATAAGAAATGTCCGCCAGCTTGCTGCAGATATCCGCAGGCAACAGGTTGCCACAGGTGGGGGGGTGGCCACACATCCCCCCCTCAACAGACAGGAGGGGCTACTGCTAAGTGTTGTGGATCCAGCCCCAGAACAACAGCAACAATCATGCATCCTGATGGAGGTTGGATCCACACAGCAGCAAGACAGCGAGCGTGCAGGTAAGATGCCATATTCATTTATTGTTATTACTTTTACATTTGTTGACCCAGATAGTCTAGCTGGATATAAGTTCATTTTCAGTAGAGGCCTGTGGAGAAAAGCTCCACACATAACGTAATAAAGGCAGACAGACAAGTTGTCAATACAGACAGCCAACATAATAGAATTGTACACCAGCCTGTTAATTAAATCAACATACATGTAAGGAAGTCAAACAGTTTAGAGTCATACACAATGTACCGTTGGTTTCAAAGCAATCCTACCTAAAGCATAATGGTTATGCAATAAGGCAAAGGCCATATACATAATAGTTAGGGCTCAGAAGGGTAGAGAAGTAGAAGGAGTATGACAGATACAATGATATGGAAGAGGCAGGAGTCAAGAAGGGAAGTGAGGAAAAGAAGGAAGACAGTCAAGAGGAGGTGGGAGGGATGGGAGAAGTAGGTCAGAGCATAGAAGGACATCAAGGTGAAAGAAACAGGGTAGAAGCTAGTTTCTATGCACAATGAGGGTTAAAGGTGAAGAGAGGGTAGGGAGAGGGACGTTAGCCTGGACTCCAAGAAGAACAAAGCCAGTGGTTTTGGAAGTACAGTTTGAGTTGACGATTGAAGAGAGGTAAGGGTGAGATTAGAGTTAACTCCTGGTATGTACATATGACTGTTCTGTACGCTGTTACTTCATGCACGCATAAGGTGTGCATGTGGTATGTATCTGTCATCATGATATATATACAGACATGATGTGCAGCTGATGTGTATAATGGAACTAGTGTACTACTGTACTGTATCATGTGCAAAACGAATGGCACACATGTGCCCACTGACATTACTCTCTTCACACTTCCAGGTCCCTCCCATCTAGCAATGAGGCAGGTCATACATGCTGGTGAGTCTTTTTAACATTATCTGTAAAACAATTTATAAAACTAGGAAGAGTAGTGTAACTCTGTAGTAGACATGCTGGTGACTGTGTTCACAATAACTGTAATTGACAGGTAGTAAATTGAGTAGTGTAACATGGTACTGATGTGTGTGTTTACTGTGGGGTGTGCATGTGTGCAAGTGTGCCTGTGCCCAAGTGTGCATGTGTGTTAGTGTCCATGAGTGCATGTGTCCATTTCTGAATGTGTGCATTAGTATTGAAGTGCATCTCTTTCAAATATGTATTGAGACTGCAATCTGTGTTCCATGTTTTCCTCCCGTAGGTTCTGGTGCTGCTCTGGTGACCTGCAGCAGGGAACCTGAATCTTGTGCCCCAGGTACTGATGATGATGAAATGTCTGTAATGGTGCAGGAAGGTGTGTCTGGGTCCGCCATTGGTCAGCCAATTGACAGTACACAGCTTTCAACCCAGTCAATGCACACAGTCATCCTGCCGTTACATCCTTTGTCACCATTGTCCCTAGGTGATGGACAGTCAGCAGTGGGCATAGATCAGGGTAATGTAGTACCTGTGGTACATGCATCCCCACAAGGCAGCCATGAGCAGAGGCCTCCAATGGTACCACGCAGACAGTCGCCCATGGATTCTCGTGGGGGCATCCGTGGCCGTACTGCCTCTGGCCGACGTGCCCAAGGAGGTATGTCAACCTCCACTATGTTTAGAACTGTCATGCAGGCACAGGCACGTATGGAAAGGTACACCAGACAGGGTCTGAGGGAGCTGAGAGCATGTCGCATAGCCATGACAGACGGCATGCGTGATGTTGCGAATGCTATCCGTAACTTCACAGATGTCGCTGACAGACGCTGTGGGGGCATAGAACAGCTGCTCCACAACCAGATGTCCATGGGCCAGGGCGATGGTATGCGTTATGACGCGGCGGCGTGATGCCAGCAAGAGCACCAGCTGGCAGTGGCCGCGGATGACAACAGGCCCACTCGCCTCAAGTGCCAGCACCAGCCCCAGCAATGCTGGGTCTGTGCTGTCATCCAGACGCCCCAGGAGACCATGTGCACATGGCTCTGGACAGTCCCAACAGGGAACTGTGTCCAGTCAACACACCCCTGCTTCCGATGACAGTACCCAGTCTGGGTTAGTACCGGATACGCCCGTAGCACCCTGCCAGGCACAGGTACCGTGTCCGCGCCCACAGACACTGATCTGGATGACCTGACAGGTGCAGTCTGTGGCTGTCCACAAAACCCTGTACATGGCAGCCATTATGTGGGACTGTGTGCGTGCTTACACACATGCAGAAACCTAACACCTAGGACAAACACATACACACACACACTGCACCAACAACGGTCCACCCTGTACTGCTGCCCCTCACAAACACACATACACACACATGTCAATTGGTGTTACCAGTGGCCGGCTTGGGCATACCTAACCCACACCCTGTGCATATGATGACACTGTGCCACCTCCTGCATACTACAACATCGGTGCAGGTAAAGGTAAACACGTTGCTGATGCACAGGGTGACTACATAGATGTGTATAAGTAGTAACATGTTGGTAACTGTTGACTGTTGCAGTATAAATGTGTGTATATCCCAGCAGTCCTGCTGCAGTAACTGTATGAATGTCCTCAATTGTTATCTGCACCCATACTACTTAACAAAGTGTACCAGCTGCACACCATCACATGCTAACATTGACTATGGCAATGTGCATCTTGTGCTGTTATGTAGATTCAGCTACATGTATCTGTTCTGTCACACATGCATTTATACACACCCTGCTACCCACACACATGCACACGCTCACCTGCCATTCCCATTATTTATCACCCTACATGTGTAGCTGTTGATACATGACAGGTACACATTTCAGAAGTGCACTATGTTGTTTACTACTGGCATCCCCTTCTCTATCTGTACTCACAGGGTGCAGGCAACCTCATCAGTTGGAAGATGTAATGTGCATCAGGTACTGTAGTACCCTGATTGCCACAGCAAACATGTTTCCCATAGGGAAATGCACACACAGACACATCCCACATCCACACACTTGCCACATTCAGGCTTCAGAACACTATCTAGGTATATTTGGGTACATGTGCGTGTTACAGTAGCATGTAACACTATACTGAGTACTGGCAGTTAGTTGTCTGTTGTCATGTTGTCTGTATAGAATAAAAGAATTGTTTGATTATCCTACTCCGTTTTGTGGGCATTACTTGAAGAAGTGTTACCTTACATGTGTTATCAGTACCACCACCTTCTGTTTTGTAGTTTTGTTTGTATAGGGTGCTATCAACATCACTGCTTGTTAAGGGTAATGACCACCCTGCAGTGCATAGCCCCATGTGGCAAAAGCCACATCCCACCCCATCATTGTGCACACACACTAACCCCACCAACAGTAAAACACATACTTTCCATTTGCAAGATTCAAACCCATACTTAACTGTGCAATGACAGTAGAAACAGACACATTAGCAGAGTGTGCTATTTGCAGTAGTTGGAGAAATCTTTACTAATGCTGTACTTAGAGGGTGCTGACATCATCTGTGTGTAGGAGGAGGGATGTGCACCCTGTAGTGTGTTCTCCCAGTTGGGAAAAGGCAGTTAACCCTCCCAGCATAGTGCACACACATAAACCACACTCCTACTAACACACATACATTCCCTTTGCAGGATTCAAACCCCTACCTAACTACGTTATGACACTGAAGAAAGACGCATTAGCAGAGCACGCTATGCAAATTACTGGAGGACTTTACTACAGGTGATATAGTTATACAGTCCTGACATCATCAGTGTTTCAAAAGGGGGATCTGCATCCTGTACGATACTGTCACGGTTGCTAATAGGGACATTTCCCACACACACACATCGATGTGTTGGAGGTTTGCATATGTGGGGGATCCAGAACTCCAGTGTGATTAGTATATGGTTTGATTGCAACAATGAGGGATATACTCCCAGTGGTGAGCAGTTTGTACTCATGTTTGTAAAGATCAGCTCTAGTATATCTGCCCCTCTTGTGGGAAGGTTGGTTACCTGTTCCATAGCCAAAGAATGTCTGATCAATGGGAACCTTAGAGCTTGGGTATTGTGGCTTGTGTAATGTTCACAGTCTATGTTTGGGTAGCTGGCATCACCCAGTATGATGGTGTTTGCAGAGTAATCTAAACTCTCCTGTGTCAGCATGAAGGCTGTGTGGGAGTCCTGAGTTTGAGAGGGTGCTGTAAGAGCTCCTCTGTGTCTCTTTCCATGTGGTCCAGGGAGGTACGCCTCAGGTTGTTTGCACCAGCATGGACAATGTCTGCCTCATAGCTGTACTTGCTGTGGAGTGACCTGTGTGCCTGTGTTATGTGGCACATTCTATCACCCAACAGGTAGCTGACTGTGACCCTCACCTTGCTCTGTCTGGAGGAGGGCACGACTGTCAACAGCTCATGTCAAGCAAGTGCACACCCCTCATAAATGATGTGGAAACCTTCAAAGGCCCAAGGCCTGTTGAAAATATGGACCAGACTGCAGATACCTGTATAGAGGCATTCTGTGGACACATTCAGGAATGCATGGATCATGAAGCCACATATGAAAGCATGACCCAATTCTCCAAAGGCAGATGTCCTGGGTGCCTGACACCAGCCATAAACACACTATACAATAGAAGGATGACGCCACTACATGATACAACAACCTCCCAAAATGTGAAGGCACCACTGATGAGTATTGGAAGACAACTACAGGCACCCATATGATTGTCTAAGGCCATCTTTGAGAGAGGATTCCACAAGCCACTGAGGATAATCACAAGGCTGCCTGTAGTTATGTTAGTAACCTGGGTGGTACTACCCAGATATGCTCAGAGGTAATCCAATATGTCACACAAAATATAAAACACACATACATTGCCATCATCCTAGTGGACAGGTTCAATGCTGCCTTCTCTCCCCACCACACCAAAAGGGAAAATATGTCTCGCAGCACAGTGCTTCCCCCCTGACATCACAGATGCTCAGGTAAGAGATGCCCTTCCCAAAGCAATAAACACTGCATCAATGGGACCAGACAGTGTCCCAGGCTGTGTCCTACATGAACCACAAGAAGAGCTACACCCAGACATAACACCACTGTTCAATCCCAGCCTTAATACACGATATGTGGCCAGAGAGTGGCATACAGCAACAGTGGTCCCTCAACATGCAGGTGGTGCCGTCACGGATCCTGGACACTACTCGCCCCATATGTCTGACTAGCTTTGTCTGCAAAGCTATGGCAAGGATCATCATGAACCTCACATATCTAGATATTGTGGACCTACAGACATGTCACCATACACAGTTTGGCTTTGTCAATGGCAAATCCTGCCTATCAAACCTGTTTGATTTCTTTGAAACAGTCACCAAGGCCACTGTCAAGGGGTAGGAGGTCCACACAGCCTACCTGGACCTTGCAAAAGCCATGGATACAATACCCCACTTGTGCATTCTAGGGAAGCTTACCAGTGTACATATTAACCCCTATGTCACTATGGGTATTGCACAGTGGCTCAAGGGCAGAACACACATGGTAGAATTGCTGGAGCCATGTCAGCCTCCAACCTGGTACAAGTGGTGTCCCACAAGGCACAGCCCTAGGAGCTGTCATGTTCATTATATATTTGTCATAGGTACAGGCCAACATGGAAGTACTGTGGCTCAGCAAGTCGCAGGTGACTGCAGACCGAACACCATAATCAACTCACCAGCTAACACACGCATCCTCCAAAAGGGACTCTTGCAAACACACGACTTGTGCCACAGCCATGGCCTCAACGTGAATGACAGAAAGAGTATAGTCATCCCCTTTGTCAAACACTAAGTGACCACAACATACCACATATGGGTTAATCCAGTAAGTGCAGACCAAGGAATTATGGACCTTGGGGTACGCAGGTTGATAGCATTCTACCATTTGACAACAACATGGACAAAGTGGTTAGGTAAGCATGTTATATGGGCCACATCATCATGGGATCCACATGTAGGCCAGGGGAGGACTTTGTGCCCCTTTACTCATCCCTCATCATGCCCATAATTGACTATGATGAACCTGTCGGCATGCACCTTACCAGACACCTGCAGCAACTGGAGCTACCACATATGTACCTCGACAAGGGGATCAAAGTGCTCAAACAGATGCCACATACTGACTGGTTAAAGTAGCAGCAGCTCTTCTCAGTGACATACTGCCTCTTCATAGGCAATCTGTGCCTGACATAGAAGGCCAGGTCATACCCTCCCGTAATGGCCATGCTGCATCTCAGAATATCCAGATCCCACCAGGATACACGCTGGAAATACTTGAACCTCAGGAGTGATATACATAGGACATGGTGGAGGGGCACATTCACAACTCAGAGGCTCCCTTCATTCCTGATTATTATCCCAATAGAGGTTAGTCAGACTGACTCAGTGACTATCTTCAAGAGCGATATTAATGACTGGATGTGACATTGTAGGGTTACCCTGGGTATCACTTATGTGTCACTGTGAGAAAGAGGCACAGTATACTAACCTTGGAAAAGGGCATAGCAAGACAGATTCACAATGCATGTTGAAAGGCACACACATTCTGGCTAGGTGGATACATGCCCTGGGCAGATATCCCTGTACGAACCTATGGACCTATGTCTCTTTTTCACCATTGGCCCTATGTGCTGTCAATCACCAATGTAATCTCAATACTCCGGTAGCATGTGCAAAGGTCAGTTGTCAGTCACCTCTATGGTACAGTTGTGGAATATGTGTGTCATGTAGTAATGTCACAGCTGCCACATGTACACAGTCAACCCTATCCCCTACCCATTGATGTACATCACATGTATGAGATGGAAACACATGGCCAAACTGTAACAACAACATACAAGTCAGTCAGATGCATGGACACATATGACTCAGTCATTGTCCATGCCACCACAGCTGATGTGGGATGTACATGATAGGGAACATGGAAGGGATCACTGAGCAAGTGACACAGGCTGGTAGACCCCTGACCTTGGTTGGCATCAGACCCTCACCAGGGATTCCGACAAATTACTGAATGCTAATGAATAAGTGTAGCTACAACACCCTAGCTGAATGGTTCTTAGCATGCAGTCACTGCATTGCTATGGAATACTGTCTTACCACTCCCACAACAGGTGAGAACATGCAGCTCCTGTACATCAACAACATGTAGACTTTATGCCCCAGACCAGGTGTGCATCCCTCACTACTAGGCTGATAGCATCTACATCTCACACTGTATATACACATCCCACATGCAGCATCTGCACAGAAGACCACGGTCATAATGTTACCCTGTGCAAATACCATGTATTCACATGTGGCAGGCATCACACATGGTAACTATTGAAAGTCACAGGTACATATGTGTATTTGGCACACACATACATCATGTGTTCATTGCCATAACCGGTGTAATCAATGTCATGCATTATTGTGAGGGACAACCCACACAAATGGGCATTCTGTGTGTGCACAACACACATGGCATGTCTGTAATCAAAAGCCATACATAATTGTGATATCGTTTAGAAAGGGGTATGTGCATCCTGTAGTGTGTTTTCCCAGTTGCCAAAAGGGATATATTAATCATACACACTTACCCCCCTTCACACACACTTGCCACCTGCTGGATTCAAACCCCTACCTAACTATGTTAAGACGCTAGAGACGGACGCATTAGCACAGCGCTATTCGCATTACTGGGGATTTCCTTTCCCTGATATACTTATAGGGTGCTGACATCATCAGAGTTTAGAAAGTGGAATGATCATCCTGTGGTGTGTTTTCCCAGTTGCCAAAAGGGATGTTTCTTTCATACACACTTATCCCCCTTCACACACACTTGCCATCTGCTGGATTCAAACCCCTACCTAATTATGTTAAGACACTAGAGACGGACGCATTAGCACAGCGCGCTATTCGCATTACTGGGGATTTCCTTTCCCTGATATACTTATAGGGTGCTGACATCATCAGAGTTTAGAAAGTGGAATGATCATCCTGTGGTGTGTTTTCCCAGTTGCCAAACGGGATGTTTCTTTCATACACACTTACCCCCTTCACACACACTTGCCACCTGCTGGATTCAAACCCCTACCTAACTATGTTATGACACTAGAGACGGACGCATTAGCACAGCGCGCTATTCGCATTACTGGAGGATTTCCTTTCCCCTGATATACTTATAGGGTGCTGACACCATCAGAGTTTAGAAAGTGGAATGATCATCCTGTGGTGTGTTTTCCCAGTTGCCAAAAGGGATGTTTCTTTCATACACACTTACCCCCCTTCACACACACTTACCACCTGCTGGATTCAAACCCCTACCTAACTATGTTATGACACTACAGACGGACGCATTAGCACTGCGCGCTATTCGGATTACTGAGAGAATCCTTTTCTCCAATATACTTATAGGGTGCTGACATCATCAGAGTCTAGAAAGTGGAATGATCATCCTCTGGTGTGTTTTCCCAGTTGCCAAAAGGGATGTTTCTTTCATACACACTTACACACACACTTACCCCCTTCACACACACTTGCCACCTGCTGGATTCAAACCCCTACCTAACTATGTTATGACACTACAGACGGACGCATTAGTGCGGTGCGCTATTCGGATTACTGAGAGAATCCTTTTCTCCAATATACTTATAGGGTGCTTACATGATCAGTGTCTAGAAAGGGGGATGAGCATCCTCTGGTGTGTTTTCACATTTGCTAGGGGTAACATTTGGACCAAGTGTGTGAGCATGCCCAGTTCAGCCTTCCCATGGCATGTTGTGTGAAAGATGTCTCATTTATCTAAGTGTGTGAGCATGCCCAGTGTGGGCTTTACATATGTTGAACTCTGCAGCCCATCACATTTGTGGATGAGTGTGATCTTCAACAAATACCTCCAGTTTATGGTTGTGTGTTCTGTGCCATGTTGTGTAGTTACTGTCCTAATGCTTTTGTGTGAACAAAACAGGGAGTATACTGTGCCTGCAGGTTTTGCATGGGATACTTTGCACACAATTGTCAACATCCGTTCATACTGACCTAACACTGTAGCACTGTCTAGTGTAGTGTTTCAGTACTTTCACTGTGGTGGTCAGTATCCTGGGCTTTAGTCCTATCACTGCTTTACATTTCCATAGTGTGCACAACAGCCTGGTTAGGGTCCAGTTGTGCACATCTGCACAAAGGCAGTGCCTCTACAGACCCTGTTAATTGCTGCCCCATAAGCTGAACAAGTGTAGTCTGCAAATCTATGGAGAGGATCATAATTGAGCTCATAAACAAAGATATAGGGGACATGCAGACATTGTACCCATCCCATTTTGGCTTGGTCAGGGCAGATCATGCCTTTTGTACTGGGTTGACATCTTCAAATTGGTCACTTAGGCCATTGTTGGGGAAAGGCAGTCCATACAGCCTACCTTGGCCTTGCAACACTTTCAACACAATACCCCACTCAGGTATTGTGGAAAACCCTAACAACTGAAATGTAAACCCATATGTCACAAGATGGGTTGCAAACTGGCTTAAGGACGGGACCCACAGGGTTGGAGTTGCTGGCACTATGTTAGACTCCAGGCTGGTCACAGGTGGTGTCACACAGGGCTCAGTCCTTGGCACCCATTGTTTGTCATGTACTTCCCAGAAGTACAGGCCAACATGGGAGGACTTTGGATGACAATGTTAGCAGATGACTGCACACTGGGCACCATAGTGGACAGTGCATCACACACAGATATCCTACAGAAGGGACTCACAGTAACTGATAGCTGGTGCCAGGGCCATGGCCTGAAGTCAAAGTGCACAACATGTGTAGACATACCCTTCAGGAAAAGCAAGGTGACCCCAAGCTACCATATAGGTGGCAATCCTCTAAGCACAGAGGAGGTTATCATGGACCTGGGGACCCAGGTTGACAGTCGCCATTCTTCTGAGACTCACATTGCTAAAGTGGCTAGGAAGACCTTCTACATTGCCCACCTGATCAGGATGGGATTCACATCCAGATCTAGTGGGTCATTGTTCCCCTGTACTCTTCACTTATCAGACCGGTGATCGAGTCGAATGCCCTATTCTGGCTGTATCTCACCCAACATCTGCAGCAATTGGAGACATCCTGACTGTCCCCCACCTAAAGGATCAAGGAACCCCAACAGCTGTCATATACTGCCAGATTGAAGACACTCACACTCTATTCACTCACATACCGTCTGCTTAGAGGTGACATGTGCCTGACATGCGAGGCCATGTCCAAACAGAGATTAATGGACATGCTCCACCTCAGACTCAGAAGATCCACCTGAACCACTAGTGCAGGTGACTTACACCTTAGCAGGGATGTATGTTGGACATGTTGGAGGGATGGAGTTATCACCGGAGACTCCTATGCTGTGGAATACAATCCTGGTCCATTTGAGGCAGAGCACCTTGCTGGCTGTGTTCAAGAGGTATCTTGACCTAATGCTAGTCGGAGAATGTGTTTGTCCATCAACAAATTGTGCGTAGTTTGCCATGTCATATGTCTTGTTTAGTATACTGTGCCTCTGTCTACCTGTGACATAACATTGATACCCAGGGTAAACCTCCCATCTCCCATCCACTCATTAGGATTCCTGTTGAGGGACTCAACCAGTGTCTCTATGGACAACCTGTACTGGTAGGTTACTCATGTGTGGCGGTGGCTTCTGTGTTTTGGACAATGCAGTACAGCCTGTCCTATATATGTCAGTGCTGGGGTTCAGGTCCCTCATGTGCATAGCTCCCTGCCATTCAGATTGTACAAGGTGCAGCATGTGCATTGATTCCAGCTTGGACATGGCTTTCTACATCAGGCACAGCTTGCATCTGGGTGGACAGCATGGCAGTGTGTGGAGCTGCACTCTGTTTAATCAGACTACACATTACATGTGTTCCAGCTCTGTCATACTCCTGGTGAGGTACTGTTGTGGACTTTACAGGTGCTGGATGTGTGTGCATGAGGTACACCCCACAGGGGCTGTTGTGGTCATTTCTAATGCTGATGAAAGATAACTGCAGAACCAGAATGACCTCCCTTTAGCTAGATGTCAGACAGCATGGACCATACAATCACAACTGAAAACAGGACCCTCTCCACAAAGGGAAAGTGTCCTGTCTGGTGGACCCCAGCCATAAACAAACTGTATGACAGATGAGGGTTACTAATGCAAGACAGAGCTACATCTCCAAAAGGGAAGACAGCTGTGATCAGCACTAGTAGAAAGCTACATTATCTCATAAAGACATGCAAGGTCAACTTGGGGACAAATCACCAAAGACAATGAAGGTAACCACACTGCTTTCTTCAGTTATGTCAGACACCTGGTTGTGAACCCTCGGATATGCTCAGAGTTGGTACACAACAACATATATTCCAGTGACCTGACAGATATTGGCAACATTCCGGCGGACAGCTTCAGTGCGATTTACCCCTCCCTCACCCCCAAAACAAGATAGTTATCACTGCTGTATGTAACCTCACTGTCATCTTGGATGTCCATGTGAGAGCCACACTCAGCAAAGACAAGTACACAGCATCCATGGGACCTGCTGGTATCTCCAGTTGCATGCTATGTGAACTCCAGAAGGGGCTGGACCCATATATACAACTGCTATTTAACCTTAGTCTTGCTACAGGATATGTACCTGAACACTGGCATACGGCAACAGTGGTCCCACTCCACAAAGGAGATGCCTCCACAGACCATGGCAACTACCACCACACAGGTTTAACCAGCCTTGTCTGCAAAGATATGGGAGGAGTCATGGAGCTCTTACACAGACACATTACTGACCTACGGACCCTTGTTCCCACCTAGTTCAGCTTTGTACAGGGCAGATCCTGCCTTTTGCACCTTTGCACCCGAAAAGTACCTACCATGAAGATCAGGGTTCTTCAACACATGTCATATGCTTCCAGAATAGAGGAAGTCCAGCTTTGTTCAGTGTCATACCGCATACTTACAGGTGACCTATGCCTGACATACAAGACCATGTCCAATCAGGATTTGGTGGACATGCTCCACTGCAAGCAATCCAAATCCACCAGAGCCATGAGAGCTGAGTATTTGAACCTCAGCACATACATGTATAGGACATGCTGGAGGGACAGAGTCATAACTCAGAGGCATCTCACACTCTAGCAGAGTATCCCAGTTCATGTTTGACAGAGTCCCTCACTGACTCTCTTCAGGAGACATCTGGACAACTGCATATGAGACGGAGGCACAGACTAGACAGAGACACAGTCATGTTATTCAATTACGTAAGCTGGTCATAATGTGTCACTACTAAGTCAGAGGCACAATATTCAGAATCTATTCTGTACACTTATTACCACTATAAGGGGTGGCAATAGCCACATCACTATGGCTAGGCTTATACATGCACTAGGGCAGATAGCCTAGTAGTACACTATGACACTATGAAACACCAGTGTATGTGTAGCTATTGTCAATCAAACAGTATGATGTGGCTTGGGGGGCTTGATATCTCCCTGTATTCCAACATTGTTTTGTCTATTCCTTCTAGCATGTCTAGGGATCAGTTGCTAGTGACCTCTCCTGCTCAGCTGGTGAACCTGGGAATATTGAGGCACTGTTACAGTTGCCTCATGTACACTGACAACCCTCTCCTTCTGCCACAAAACACACATACATGTGAGAGATGCAACTATATAGCCAAAGTGGTGGCTGAGCTCTCTCAACATAGGACTAGCAAGACCAGAGAGAGGGTGAAGGTAACCACACACACATCTTTAATCCAGTCTCACATGGCACTGTCACAACTTAAGATCGTACACATAGACACACAGAGACACTCTCGGAGGCTCTGATCAGAAGTCTACCAGAATGACAGTGGCCACCACAGCAGACACTCACACAACTGCCTCCACAGGGCACAGCACATGCAACACATTGACCACAGAGTCGGTGTGCCAAACAGTCACAGCCCTTAAGGCCAAACACAATGCCAGACACACTTGTCATAGGTGACTCCATAGTCAGACACACTGATGTCCCACTCACCAGATCAGGTACAGAGGAGGTCACAGTAAGCTGCCTATCGGGCACTGGAATCCACCACATAATGCAAGCACTCAGGTCACTAAACTGCAAGTACAGGTCTGGCCCAGTCATAATCCATGCTGGTGTGAACGACCTGAGATGTACCTCCCTGGACTACATGGAAAGAGACATAGAGGATCCCTCTGATTATGTAGGCCAGGCAGGTATGACCCTGACCTTGGCAGTATCCTACCTTCACCAAGTATGATGCCACATAAACAGAGACAAGATGATCAGCTGTAGTATTTTGCTTAGACTATGGTGTCATTTTAAGGGGGTCCAACGTCTGTCTGCCTGGGATGACATGCTGGACAGGCCACGGTGATTTGCAAGGGACGGCTTGCACCTGTCACCCCTGGGCTTCCGGATTTCAGATGATGCTCTTGCCACCCCCATTGTGCCTTTTTATGCAAGATTCAGATTCTACACCTACCACCCTAGAACACAGTAAAGGAAAGACACTAAGGCTAATGCTGCTCAATGCCCAAGGTCTCAACCTCAAGCTGCACACACTCTATGCCCTTCTCAGTATGTAGCACAGTGATGTCTGTGCTGTGCCTGAAACCTGGTTCACAGCTTCTGACAGCACCCCGGCACTATCGGGTGTTACCTCATATCATGCATTCCGGCACCAGCATCCCGACAACACCAAGAAGGATGGTGGGTGTCCATATTCATCAAGGACACCCTCACCTCATGGTTGGTGGCAACACACGATGCATCGGAGACCATCCAGGTGCCAGTGACCGTAGGCAAGACTGCTCTGCAGTTTGTAGCATGTTACATGCCACCCGCTCAAACTCAGGTACCTCACACAGCTATCCTGCAAACACTGAAGGGGATAAATGTATCTCCAAACACCATCCTACTGGGTGATTCCAACTATCCACATATAGACTGGGATCACTAATCAAGCCACAACACTCTAACACAAAGGTTCCAAGAGTTCATACACTGAAATGCTATGGAACAACTGGTCCCAATCCCCTCAAGTGGAGGCAACATACTAGAACACATCATCATGAACATGGGGTCACACTGTTCAACACCAGACGTATACCCATCATTGGTGAGATCAGATCATGGACTACTCTCAGTGGGAGTCCACATCCCACCCACACCCCAGATGGGAAAAGAAACGGTGAAGACCTTCTCAAATGCCGACTTCACATTTCTGAGGACTGGTGTGGTCTCTTTCAAGGCCCCCAGGCCAGCGGACACCATTACCCAAGCCACTGTATCACTTAGAAATGCCTTCTACCAGCACCTCCAGGACTGCATGGTTCAGGCAATCCCAAATAATAATGACTCTTTGTACCACAGGCAAGCATCCAGTCTGGTGGACCCTAGCCATAAACAAGCTGTACAACACAAGGAAGGAACTACTACGAGATAGAGCGTATGTGAGGGGGGAAGACACCCCTGCTCATTGTGAGTAAAACACTGGGATCCCCATACAATCATCCGAGGCATGTTTTGAGAATAAAAACACTCAGGACTCCAGGGACAATCATGAGGCCTTTTTTACCTATGTTTGAAACCTGGGAGGAAACTCCCAGATATGCTCAGACTTAGTTCAGAATGATGTTGATATCACTGCACCTACAGACATTGGCAACATACTGGCTGACAGGTTCAGTGCAGATTTCTCCCCTCCCCAACTGGGGTATGTACACCAGAGGATTGTAGCCCTCCAAACATCTCCACTGCTGGGGTGGGAACTGCTCAATCCAAGGCAGAAAACACTTTATCCATGGGACCAGATGGTGTCCCCAGTTGTGTGCTCCATGAACTCAATGAGTAATTACACCCGCAGTTAGGGCAGCTGTTTAATCTTAGCCTCATCTCAGGATATGTTCCCAAGGAGTGGCATACAGCAATGGTGGACTCACTTCACAAAGGAGGTGCCTCCACCAACCCCAGAAACTACCATCCCATCAGCTTGACAAGCCTGTTCTGCTAAGCTATGGAGAGGATCATAATGGGAATTCTAAATGAAGACATAGGGGACTTGCAGACATTGGATCCAATCCAGTTTGGCTTTGTCAAGGGCAGATCATGCCTTTTAAACTTGGTTGACTTTTTCAAAACACTCACCCAGGCCATTGCCGTGGGCAAGGCAGTCCACACAGCCTACCTTGACCTGGCAAAGGCTTTCGACACAATACCCCACTCAGGTATCATTGAAAACATCACCAGCTTAATTGTGAACCCATACATCACAGCATGGGTTGCAAACTGCCTAAGTGACGGAACACACAGGGTCAAAGTTGCTGGTGCCAGTTCACACTCCAGAGCTGTCACAAGTGGTGTCCCACAGGGCTCAGTCCTGGGCCCACAATTGTTCAGTATCTACTTTTCAGAAGTACGAGCAAACACAGGAGGATTATGGCTGACAAAGTTTGAAGATGACTGCAAACTGGGAAGCATAGTTGGAAACCCATCTGACACAGACATCCTTCAGAAGGGTCTCATAGACACAGATAACCGGTGCCACGGCCATGGCCTTACATTAAACACTAAACAATGCATAGCCATACCCTTCAGGAAGAACAAGGTTACCACTACTTCCCATCTAGGTGGCAATCCTCTAAGCACAACGTAGGTTATCAGGGACCTGGGCACCCAGGTTGACAGTGACCTTTTCTTTGACACTCACATTGCCAGGGTAGTTTGGAAGGCCTTCTACATTGGCCACCTCATCATGCAGTGATTCACGTCTAGATCAAGGGAGGTCATCGTTCCCCTGTACTCATCACTCATCAGACCAATGATTGCATACAATGCCCCATTCAGATTGGATGGGCCCACAAATTCCTCGACAGGAGGTGAAAGGGTCTCAAACATATTTCTTATGCTGCCCGACTGAAGGAATTCCAGCTGTATTCAGTCGCTTACTGTCTGCTCAGAGGTGACCTGTGCCTGACATACAAGGCTATGTTCAACCCAGAATTAATGAACATGCTTCACCTCAAGACCTCTACATCCATCAGAACTACAAGGGCAGGAGACCTAAACCTCAACACAGATATTAATAGGATGTGCTGGAGGGACAGATTCATCACCCAGAGAGTCCATATGCTGTGGAACAACATCCTGGTACATGTGAGGCTGAGCACCTCACTGGCTTTGTTCAAGTGAGATCTTGACCAATGGATGGGAGATTGCAGGTATACCCAGGGATAACCTCAGTATCACTGCTTGACAGAGGCACAGCAAAATAATGGGCATATTATCCATCAACTTGCAGGGGTGGCAGAAGCCACAAAACTCTGGGCTAGGCTTATTAATGCCCTAGGGCAGATAGCCTAGTATGAACCTATGAACCTATGGACATAGGCCTGGGGCAGTTCCTGCTATTAGGACAGTGGTCTGCAGCAGGCTATATAGTAGTAGTCGGTTTTAGCCATTGGTTTTGACCATGGCTATTCCATGTTGCTTCTTGTTGTGGTACAAACATGGGTGTGTGGTTATCCATGCTATTTATTGCTAGTCACCCTCATTTTGTATCTTGTTCCATGTTTTTGCACATGTACATCACTGTATGACGTGCAGCTGTTTCCGCAGGGTCATATGCGTGGATATGGATGTTAGTTGGGGTCCTCAGGTGTGCATATTGTACATGATATTACATTACTTAACACATGGCATTCATGCCTCAGGTGGTGCTGCAGGGCCACCTCTGTCGGATACACATACTACACTCCCTGTACGTTTGGAAGCAGGTTGTGTCATGTTAGGCATCCCTGTTACTGTATGAGTGAGTCAGAGCGGTATCAGTCCCAGTGTTCCTACTGACCAAGCGTATGTGCTATCGTTGCCTCTTTGCCAAGGCCAGGGCATACTGGGCACGCCTCCTTCTGCCTACTGGGACAAGGTCAGGTTGTTCCTCCTCCGAGTCACCCCTGCCTGTGGTGGCCTTGGCAATGGTGGGGGATGTTTGGCCCAGCCCTGTGCTGGTCCTGCTGCAGCTGTTTCCGCAGGATCATATTATGTAGCATAGCACATATCATGATCATTTGGGTACATGTAGTTGGTGTGTACTGCAAAGCTCCACCAGATGTGTCCAGACATGGAACCGTGACTTGAGCAGCCCAAACACACGCTCTATGATATTACGTGTTTGTGCGTGTGCCTCATTATGGCGTTCCTGTTCAGGTGTGTGTGCATTTCTGATGGGTGTCATCAGCCACGGCTCAAGTGCATAACCTGCATCCCCCACTAGGTGTCCGTGTGGGAAGTCCCCATTGGCAAATGATTGGTACAGCTGCGTCAGATGCCAGATGTGGGAATCGTGGTAGCTCCCAGGGCAGCCAGCACACACATTCATTATTATGCCCTGGGCATCACACACGACCTGGCAGTTGATGGAGGGTTATCCCTTGTGGTTAATGTAGGCTCTACGCCGCTCACCGGCTGGTGCTTTGATGCGTATGTGCGTGCAGTCTATTGCACCCAGCACCTCAGGGTATCCCGCTATTTGCTGGAAGAGACGCATATTGCTGGCCACAACCTCACGGTCATTAGGGACATATATATGATCACTGACATGTGGTGACATGGCATCCAGGAACTGGTGCAGTACCCTGGAGGCTGATGCCTGTGATATCCCCATCATATCGCCAGTTGGTCTCTGGAAGGTACCTGTTGCTAGTATTCTTAGGCCAACACATACCTTGGTTTCCACTGGGATGGGTTCCCCTCTGTTGGTTCTGTGTGTGAGGCGTGGCCTGCACAGCTCAACAATCTGCTGCAGGAGCTCTCTGTCCACTCTATAGTGCTCTACTATCTCCAGCTCATGTAACCCATGGTAGGTGACCCTGGGCCTGTATACTCTTCTCCTTCTCCTCACTCTGGGTTGTCTGTCAGCATCTGCATTGTCGCCACCCTCAGCAATTCGCCTATACCTGACTATAATAGCTATGGCAGCCCCTAGCATTTCTGCTCTGAGTTCAGCTTTTTTCAGTTTTCAATTCTGATAGCTTAGTTTCTGGCAGTATCTGTTGTGAGAAACAGCCTGCACTGCTCCTTGCAGTGTTTTAAGTGCTGGGTTGGGCTTCTAGTCTGCCTGTGTAATTGCCTGCTTCTAATTGTTTCCACCAATTAACTCCAGTAGTATCCTCTGGCAGTTTACCTGGATTTTAGTTGTTTCCTGTTTCCTCTCTGTTTCCTGAGGGGGAGCAATGTGCACACCAGCTTAAACACGCTCACAGTCACTTAAACGCGGCACACATCCTTACACGGTGTTACACGCGAGCACACATCCTTACACGGTGTTAGCTAGGCTGATTCATGCTAAAACGCAGCGCACACTGCCTTACACACGCACGCCCGCAAACCGTTGTAAACAGTTTGCAACACGCTCCCACATGTTGAACCTGCCTTACACGCAGCGCACATGCCAATACGTATATCAAGAAACTTTGAGTGTAGGGATAGCGTACCCTCAATTTCTTGACTTTCCTAGTGTTCTGTTGGGACACACCTCCCTCCCTGATGTCTGTCTGTCATTTGTTACCTTACATTGCCCTCCAATCTGGTACATTTATTACTATCCTTCCCCCCGTGATGTCACCTACCTCTTACTCTGTTCCTCCCCCTTCTCTAACTCTTACACTACTCAGAAAGTGCTCATTACCTATGTGGCAGTGTGATTCAGTATTGTAACCCTCATTTACATAGGATTGCCTAGTAATGCTTAGTTACATGTCTTACACGGAGCTTCCCCCCCTTGACAACCACTGAACGGAGGCCATATTGTTTTTGGTCTGCAAGTCCCTCCATTGACATTCAATGTAATACATGTATCCCACAATTGTGGGCTTATAAGCTTCGGTTTTCAGTTTTAGGTAGCGCACCCCGTTTGCGCGGGTGTGCGCTGCAGTTAAACACAAAAATCCCGTGAAAAAAAAAGTTATATAACTTATTTTTGCAACACTTTTTCATGCCAATGGCCACATATTTGGCCATTGGCATGCTTAATGAAACATATGCACCCTTTATTTGGAGCTGACATAGCTCCGTTTTAATTTTTGCAGAAATGTACTCAGTTGTCAGCTGAGTACATTTCTGCAGCTAACACGTCCGTTACACGGACTGGTTTTGGCTTCGTGGATCGCTCAAATACCTCATTTGCATATCTTGGAGCTGCAAATGAGGTATTGAGCATTTCCAAGCCCAGTCCGTGTAAGAGACGTGTTAGCTGTCTCTTACACGGAGATTTGGGCTGTTCCTGAATCAGGAGGCTTACACGGAGGCTTACACTACTCTTGAACTCCGTGTAAGCCTTCCTGAATCTGGCCCACTATGTTTACTGAGACTTAGAAAATTCAGTTTAAGACCTACAGCCTACAGAATACTACCACTATAAAAAATAGTTTGTGTTGAAGGGTTTTCCATTCATACTTCTTTCATAACCCCTATGATTCCAGATATGTGAACATTTGTTTGAAATTCTGTCAGAAGGCTTAGGCTCCAGTCACTGGAAGTTACAGTGCAAACTTCCTGAGCTCCATTGGAGTGAATGACCTATTTGACTACATTTTGTTGAGACTGTTTATTTTGTTTTTTACCAGAATTAGATGAGGGTGGAGAGAATCCTTTAGAAAATTTGAAAAATGAGTGATGAAAAATCTTAAGAGGTCCTCTGTGGCAACATATACCTTTCATCACACTTTTTGATAACCTCTGCTGCAGGGGAACCAAAAACTACATCTCTATCCAAAGAATTTAAAACCTCATTTTCCACATCACCTGTAAAATACAGAGGACAGTACCAGGCAAACCTCCTCAAAACAGTACCAGTTGCCACAGTCCTAGAAGAAGTGCCAATGAATGACTCGAACAATGGAAGAAACTAAATTTTTTAAAATATATTTTTCCTCACAAGAAGAGCCTGCAAATAAAACATTCCTAATACTTTCACAATTTTTACATACACTTTAACATACAAGTGTGACAATTCAAAACTCTGAAAATCAAAGTTGCAGAAGCATACACTTTTTTACCATACTTATCAATAATCGCCCCATCCTTGTCAGACAGAGTAGGATTGGAATTAAACAAATGTTTAGCAGCAAAAGGAATAACTAAAGGTACTGCTTCTGGGTCAGGGTTGGTACGAGTATATAAAAAGAACAATACCACGAGAACAGTCTTACCAACAAGGTAATAAAAGAAATCAGAAGTAGACCAAAAGCTCTGGATATAAATTTAATATTCAGCTCTGCAGCTCCAAATACTGTTCAACAGCTCCAAAGTAAAAAACGAATCAAATCCACTGTCCTACGGACCACATTAATCTCAAGCGCTTTCACCCGGGCTCTCCCAGGCTTTGTCAAGATACATAGCATACAATTCATCTTTATTTTATACTACCTTAATTGAATGTAATTACTTTCTAATTGAAAGAATAATTGTATAATTAGCAACATATCTCATCTTTGCTAACTAGCCTCTTGAGATGCAAAATTAATACAACTGAAAATGACAATACATTCTACTATTATACTTTAAAAATACACCTTTTTAAAACAGTGTTACATTATGTTTAAAACCATCTTAAATGAACAATTCAATTATATATTAAGTTATATAATAACTTAAATAACTAAAAAACAAATACAAAGTGCTTTATTTATTTACAAAAAACATTTTGCTCTCTACTGTATATATACTAAAAATAATTCATAATACCTTATATGTCATTTTTTGATAAACGAGTATATAAAAATTTAAGAGACTGAGGAACTTCATACATTCTAGCTGCCTTTTTTGGGGCAGCAGGCTGACTGGTAGGAAAACTGCAGGCAGTGGCACACACATGCACACACAAATCCTCTAGAGCTGGATAGAACCGGAGGAATGGCGGAAGGTTCTTGTCATTCCTTTTGTAACAGCTATAGTATTTTGTGATGCACCGAGAAACCCCAGTATTCTCCTACTGAAAACACTAGTACATTTTGGAAAAAAGTCCCAGAGAAAGAAAACCAAGCCCTATAGAAAAAACAAAAACTGAGCTCTCCTCTGAGTCTGAATCAGAAAACTGAGGAGAAAATCCAGTATGTGTCCTTTCGTCTTCCAGTACAGACTCAAATTTTTGAATCTCTTCAGAAAAAGAGGTATCCTTCTTTCTTTTAGCAGAAACCACCTTATAAGAAGGATCAACAGCCTGAATTAAACTCAGAGCCATAAAACTACTCATGTCTAAGTAAATGTGAGGAGTAGATACAGGATTAGTTTTCTGTCTCTTTTTCACAGGAAAAATTGGGCCAGCAATGTTATTAAAGGCAGCAGCTTTCACAGGGATGAGCACAGCATTATGACTAATCAGGGAAGCCTTCCCTGTTCCCTCTACTGGGACCAACAAGACTGGCTCAACCTTACCCACTGAGGGAGCCCCAAAAGCCACAGAGGACATGGCTAGCTACCAGTCCACAGTGGTTGTAGGTGTTACACCAAAGGGATCTGGGGTAAAAGACTATGGCCACAGCAGTCACCGACCTGCAGCGGTGGCAAATTATTAGCCTGCTGTGGTAGCAAAGGCTGTTTGCTTAACTTTTTCTTTTTGTGGCTGGAAGAAAAACTGACTGTAGGAATGGTAGTTTTTTCCATGCTTAAGTCAAAAATGGTGCCTCTTTCTCAGCAAAAGCAAGCAGCAAAAGCAGGTAAAAACAAAGCCCTTAAAAGGCACTTTTCTCGCCACAAAAACAAAGCACTTTAAAACACTTTGCCATCTCCCAAAATAAAATAAAAACTCTTCAGTGACAGGAAAGCTTTTAAGGGCTTGGTGCCTAAAAGAGAAGTCATGTACTCACCATATCATTCCATGTTTGTACTCCATCTCGCCCTTCATTCTTACATATGGGTTTGGAGCTGATCGTAGGCTCCGACTCGGCCTATTACAAAGCTCAGTCTTCTAGTTGTCTCGTGGCTAGGTAGGTATCCCATAGTGCACCAATGCAATCCCCAGATCTTGTCTGCTGCTAAACTATAGAAAGACAGAATTACGGCTATCCAGAAAGAACAACAATAAATTAGAAGTCATGTACCTACCATAACGTTCCATGTTAGTTGTCTTCTTCTCGCCTTCTTTCTTGCTGGATGGGTTCGGAGCCGATCCTCGGCTCCGACTCAGCCACTCTAAAAGCTCGAGAGCTAGTTCCACCGGCTCGAGGCTCCCCTATATCCCACAATGCTAGGTGGTAACTCCTCAGATCTCGTTTGTAAGCTAGGCCCAGCTAGGAAAAAGTTCCATCAAATGGAAGAAAATGGATAACCCACCTCTATAGGATGCCTAAAAGGTGTCCTAAACCTGACTGAAGATATATATATATATATACATATATATAGAGGTGGTAGAAAAGTAAAGGTCACAAACAAACTCCTCTAGGTCTGTCCAGGCTAGGGGGAAGGAGGGTGGGACGCAAGAAAGACGGCGAGAAGAAGACAACTAACATGGAACGTTATGGTAGGTACATAACTTCTAAATGTTAAGTTGTCTATCTCGCCTTCATTCTTGCTGGATGGGACCGCGTCCCTAGCACCTTGTCCCGGGTGGCCTATCGGAACAGACTCTTGAGTACAGTGGAACCAAAGTTGGCTCGGCTTCTAGAGGCTAAGTCCAACTTATAATGAGAAATGAAGGTATGGGGAGAAGCCCAAGTAGCTGCTGCACAAATGGAATCAATAGGCAGTCTGTCTTGGAAAGCTATAGATGTAGCTAAAGCTCTAGTTGAATGAGCCCTGGGTTTGGTTGGCAATTGTTGATGTCTGATCTCATACACAAATGTAATCAATGAAGTAAGCCATCTAGAAAGAGATACTTTAGAAACTGGAAGGCCCATTCTGCCTTCTGCATAGGAAACAAACAGTTGATCAGACTTCCTACATTGTTTGGTCCTGTCCAAATAGTACCTAAGTTGGCGATGAACGTCTAACCAATGCAATTTTTGTTCTGATCTGTTGGAATAGTTAGGAAAGAACACAGGAAGATCAATGGTTTGATTCAAATTTGCTGGAGAAACTACCTTAGGCAAAAAGGATGGGTTGGTACGTAAGGACACCCTATCCTTATGAAACAAAAGATAAGGGGATCGACTACACAGAGCATGAATTTCAGAGACTCTTCTGGCTGAAGTAATAGCTACCAAAAAGAGAGTCTTCCAAGATAGCAATTTCATTGAGCATGAAGCCGCAGGTTCAAAGGGGGGAAGAATCAAGGATGTCAGAACTAAGTTGAGATCCCATAGAGGAGGAGGATCCCTGATAGGAGGTTTGAGGAGAAAAACTCCCTTTAAAAAGGCCTTGCAGAGTTTGTGAGACATAATGGAGGACTCTGAGATTCCAACATGAAAGTTGGATATAGCTGCCAATTGAACCTTGATGGTAGAAAGAGGCGAACCTGAGTGGAAAAGTTCGCTAGAAAATCTAGAACTGAATGAATGGAAGTAGTGAAAGGATCTATATCCTTTGAATGCCCAATAGGAAAACGTTTCCATTTACTATGATAAATCTTCCTAGTGGAAGATTTATGAGAGGCTATTAAAATATCTCGACTGAGTGAGATATTAGGGAAGCCTGGCTAGAGTTGGAATTGGAGAAACCATGCCGTGAGGTTCAGAGAAGGGAGGGCGGTGCAACTGACCCGACTGGTGGGTCAAGAGGTCTGGAACTGGGTCCAGATGCCAGGGTTGCTCCAGCAGATAACGGTGAAGAAATGGGAACCAAACCTGTCGAGGCCAGTAAGGGGCAATGAGGATCATGGAAGCTTTCTGAGCGATGGCTTTCTGTATTAGTTGAGATATCAGCGAAAGGAGGAAGGCATACAAAAGTCCCGGGCCAAACGTGGACTAGAGCGTCTCTGCTGGGATGGCCTGGTTGGGGAAAGAGGGTGAAATAATCGTCGCACTTGCTGTTTTGGGGAGTAGCGAAAAGGTCGCAGCAAGGCCGGCCCCACTTTCGAAAGATTTTGTCCAACACTGAATTTTTCAGAGACCACTCATGAGGCATGAGAATAGCTCTGCTCAATTTGTCCAGAATTACATTGGACTTCCCGGGAATGTGCATTGCTAACAGAAATCGCTGAGAAGAAATCGCCCATTGCCATAGTCTGAGTGCCTCTCGACATAGGGGGTAGGATCTGGTTCCGCCCTGTTTGTTGATATACCACACTACAGACATATTGTCCGTCTGAATTGCTATAGTCCCTTTGGGAAGAGAGTCTTGTAGGGCTTGCAACGCTAGAAGCACTGCTCTCATCTCTAGGACATTTATGTGCAAGTGGCGTTCGAAAGGTTGCCATATGCCCTGGACCGTCCTGCCCTGGCAATGCCCCCCCCACCCGATCAGGGAGGCGTCCGTTGTCAGTGTAGCAACCGGAGGGGGAGGAACAAAAGGTCTTCCTAGGAAGAGCTGGGGGGATGTGATCCACACAGAAAGATGATTCCTGCACGGTTGTGTTATTGCAATGGCATGGGACATTGGAAGTTGTTGGTACGACCATTGAGTGAGGAGCATCCATTGTAAAATTCTCATATGGAACCTGGCTAAAGGAAGAAGAGAGATAGCAGCCGCCATTAACCCTAAGACCTTCAGGACTAGTCTGACTCTGATTTTGCTGCTTTGCAAGACAAGAGAGACTTGTCTGTGTATGTCCGCAATTCTCTGCTCTGTGAGTCTGGCTGACATGCTGACTGTGTCTAGATTTGCGCCTATGAAGGTAATAACACGACAAGGCGACAAAACAGACTTTTCGTAATTTATTAACGTGTGAAAGGTATAGTCTCTGGCGAGAAGCAGAAGATGCTTGGTGGGGGCTGTAAGGAGCCAGTCGTCTAGATGTGGAAACACCTGGAATCCTTGACGTCTCAGATGAGAGGCAACTACTGCCATACATTTGGTAAACACTCGGGGGGCTGTAGTGAGACCAAAGGGCAGGGCCCTGAATTGAAAATGACTGGTTCCCAGCCTGAAGCGGAGAAAACTCCTGGAGCGTCTGCTCATTTTGATGTGGTAGTACGCATCCTGGAGATCTATAGAGCACATCCAGTTGTCCCGCCCCAAAAGGGGTAGAATGGACTGTAGCGTGACCATCCGAAATTTTGTTTTCTTGACAGACTTGTTCAAGTTGCTGAGATCCAAAATGGGTCTCCAGTCCCCTGTTTTCTTTGGAACCAAAAAGAATTTGGAGTAGATTCCGGATCCTTGTTGGTCTGCTGGAACTGGCTGAATGGCTCTTTTTGCAAGCAGCTTTGATATTTCTAAAGCTGCTTGCCCCCTTTAACTGGGTGGAACGTCTGGAAGGGATTTTTTTGCTTGGTTTGGAAGCGAAGAAGGGATTGTATAGCCCTCGGAAATGACAGTCTGTACCCACTTGTCTTGAGTTAGGGATTGCCAGGCTTCTGGGTACAGAGATAATCTTCCCCCGACTGCCTCCGAAGGTGGACAGTCGGGCAACACCTCAGGGATGCTGAAAGGGCTTGTCGGAAAAGGTTTCTCGACTGCCCTGATTCTGCGGGCCCCCTCTGCCTCTAGGGCGGCGTCTACCATTATTGTTCCCCCCTCTGCCTCTAGAGGGGAACCAACTCTGTGCGTCAGGCAATGCTCCTTGAGATTGTTTGCGGAACCACATCTTTCCCCCCTTCTGGCCTTTGGGGTAAGGCCTAGAAGGGGTAGAAAAACGGACTCCAACAGCAGAAACAGTCTTGCCTTCCGTCTCGCACTTAGTCAGGGTTTCCTTCACTTGAGGACCAAAGAGGGATGATCCATCAAACGGGGAGTTAGTGAAGGACGCCTTGAAAGGGTCCGCAAAATTACATAGCCACATCCAGGTGTGCCGACGTAAGGCCACACCTGTACCTGCCACTCTACTCGCTCCATCAGCCGCGTACGAAAGGAGGCGCATGGAGGAGTTAACTATTGAATTGAGGGTAGCCAGCTGAGAGTTCATCCTGTCCTGAAAACCCGCAGCTGTTGGGTCCTTTAACATTTCACTCGCTTCCTTGATCAAATCTCTCTGGAGATGAGTGAAATGACACAGGTAGTTCAGCGAGTGCATAGAAAAGGTCGCTGACGAGAACATCCGCTTCCCGTACCTGTCCATAGTCCTAGACTCCTTGTTAGGAGGATGGACAGGCACTGAAGGATCTGCTAGCTCCTTCTTGGTGGCTGCAGTCACCACCATAGCATCCACAGAGACGCCTTTGGTCAAAAATTTCTTGTCCTTGGGGGCGGTGATAAACTTTGAAGGTCTCCTGGGGGTGGGGTCCACAGAGTCAGGAGCCGTCCAGGCCTTCTTTGCCACCACCTGCATAAGGGGGTCAAAGGAGGGACACCCAGGAGGTGGAAGGGCGAGAGCCAAGCGCCTCAAGATACACAGATTCATCCTCTGAAGGGTTGAGGGCTGGCCAATTCCCCTCTGTTTTAAGATCTCGAGGATGTCTGCAAAGAGACATCTTCAGAGGGGAGCAGGGGAACCTTCAGAATCCTCTAAATCTGTGTCAGAGGTGACAGACTCAGGGGAGTCGATGTGCTTCCTCTTGCACTGCCTCTTCCTAGGAGGCTCTCCTACCGGGTCAGGAGAGGCCTCAGAAGAGGAGGAGATCCCCACTGGGGATACTTGAGGAGCTGTCTCTCTGCGATCCGGGATGAGAGAGTGAGCAGAAATCACCGGAGGCACCATGGAGGGGGGGGCAGATGGAGCCGACTGTGGGGTTGAACCAGGTTCTAACACGCTCCTCATGACCTCAAAGGCACCCCTGTCAGGCAGGGCCGGAGGTCTCCGCTCCGAAAAGCTGAAAACCTCCCCCAGCACCGACAGTGATGGCTCCGAGGCCGATGTCGGAGCCGAACTCACCAGCGCCGAAGCACTGAGAGGGAGAGCGGGGTCGGACAAGGGTCCGATGCCACTCGCCCCCTCGGAGCCGACGAGGGAAATCCGACGCCGAGATTCCTCCAAGGAAGAAATCGGAGCAGACGACGGTACCGAAGACAAAGGTATCTGTTCCGACGCAGCCACAGTCTCGGGTCCGAGCCGCCCCGGCTCTGAACTCACAGGAGTCGGAGGAGGAATATTCTGAATGATGGGATTAGCCATCGACTGTTGAGTCGGGCTTTGAAGCATCTGGGCCAGTGCCTCGGACTTAAGAAGTCGACTCACTACTCTCTGAAGGTCATGATCAGAAAGTCTCGATGACCTAGAGGAGATCTATGGCTCCGTTCAGACAGCAATGGAGATGCTGGAGCTGAATGAACGGAGCCTATAGATGGTGACCGGGACCTTTTTCTGGAGGTCGGTTCCGACAACCTGATCGGAGCCGACTCACCAATGTCTGCCTCGGCTCCGGCCGGAGCCGAGGAAATAGCAGGTACAAGAGTTCGAGAGTCATCGGCTCCGACTGGAGCCGATGTTCGAACAGCCTTCAAAGCCCCAGAAGACGACTCAGATACCGGAGCCAACAGTCTGGTAGGCTTCGAGGGTTTCCCCGAAGACTGAGTCGGGGGACCCTCAGGCTTCAATAAGCCCCTCAGAATGAGCTTATTTTTGCGCTCCTGCAGGACTCTAGGGCTGAAGCCATGGCAAACAGCACATGAGTCCTGCAGGTGCAAAGGTCCCAGGCAGTACACACAAGAATTGTGACCGTCTGTCAGAGACATCTTCTGACAGCACAAGTCACACTTCTTAAAGCCTGAGACCTTTGAGTCCTTAGACATGTCTAAGAAAAGAAGTGTAACCACACAAACACACACACACACACCGATTACACTTAGAAATTAATTTAAACTAAATTAAATTAAATTAAGTTAGACAAATAAATCCCTATAACACAGTGACTCACTACTAGGATGGGAGGGACTGGGCCTAAGGCCCAAGGGAAAAATTTTTAGTGAGTTTTAACGAAAAAGGGAAAAAATTTACTGGGAATGGGATGGGACTACTCACAATATAAAACTATTTAGAAAAACTAACTTAAAAAGGGGAAAAAAGCTAAGAAAAAACTAGTTTCTTTTCAAAAACTAACCTGAGCCGGTAGGAACGCACCTCGATCGCTGTAGCGGCAAACGAGATCTGGGGAGTTACCGCCTAGCATTGTGGGATATAGGGGAGCCTCGAGCCGGTGGAACTAGCTCTCGAGCTTTTAGAGTGGCAGTGAGCCGAGGATCGGCCCCAAACCCATCCAGCAAGAATGAAGGCGAGATAGACAACTTAACATAAGAAGTTATGTACTCACCATAACATTCCATGTGAGTTGTTTATCTTGCCTTTATTCTCACTGATGGGTTCGGAGCCGATCCTCAGCTCCGACATGGCCGATAGCAAAGTTCAGGGTTTGCCAGTAGCTCGAGATCAAGCCCCTTATCCCACAATGCACTGCTGGAATTACTTCAGATCTTGTTTGCTGCGAGTATATATACCCTTTTATTTATTTCTACAAGGAAGCACTTCCCGAAGGGGAAGAAGAAGTACTGAATAACCAGGATGGTACTAGCCTTTAAGTCAACTGTCAGCCAGGAGGGGGAAGGAGGGAGAGATGTGAGAATAAAGGTGAGATAAACAACTCACATGGAACGTTATGGTAAGTACATAACTTCTTTATGTGAAGTTGTTGAATCTCGCCGTTTATTCTCACTGATGGGTAGCGTTCCTAGCACCCTCCATCTTGGATGGCTCATGGAAGTACATTTTTCAGTACCATGGAACCAAAGGAAGACCTTTCCCTGGAAGCCTTATCTACTTTGTAATGTGTAATAAAGGTATGAGGCTTAGACCAAGTGGCTGCAGCACAAATATTGTCAAGGGGCAATTTAGCTTGAAAGGCAGAAGACGTAGAAACAGCTCTGGTAGAATGAGCCTTAGGGTTTGTGTGTCAATGGCATGCTTGCATTCACATAAACAAAGGATATACAATCTGATAACCATTTAGATAGAGCTGTTTTAGCCACTGGATTATCTTTTTTGGCCTCCGAAAAGGATACAAAAAGTTGATCTGATTTTCTAATATCCTTAGTTCTGTCAAGATAAAATCTGAGCTGTCTGTGTACATCAAGTTTGTGCAGCATGTATTCCAATTTGTTAGAGTGGTTGGGAAAAAAGACTGGCAGCTCAATGACCTGATTGATATTGGATTCAGAACAGACTTTAGGCAAAAAGGAGGGGTTTGTTCTGAGAGATACTCTATCAGCATGGAAAATCATGTAAGGAGGCCTGACAGATAATGCTTGAAGTTCTGACACTCTGCGGGCAGAAGTAATGGCTACCAGAAATATAGTCTTCCAGGACAAATATCTGAGATCACAAGAAGATGCTGGTTCGAAAGGGGGGAGAATAAATTGAGGCAGCATAAAATTCAAATTCCAGGGAGAATAAGGGATTTTGACAGAAGGTCTCATGTGAAAGGCACCTTTAAGAAAAGCCTTAGATAACTTATGGCCCATAACATTCAACCCATCGAATCGAAGGTGGAAATTTGACATGGCGGCTAACTGGACTTGAACTGTGGCAGCTGCTGCTCCTTCTTTAAAAATCTTTGTCAAAAATTCTAAAATGGATGACAGAGGAGCTCGGAAAGGGTCAGTTTTCTGTATATTGGCCAAAATTGAGAACCTGTTCCACTTACTGCGGTATAGTTTCCTGGTGGATGGCTTATGAGAAGACAAAAGGATTTGTCTTGTATCATCTGAGAGCGAATGAAGCCTGGCAATTAGGGAAAGTGGATTAGCCAAGCAGTCAGTTTTAGGGACTGCAGTGAAGGATGGAGGTTCCCTGACAGGTGTGTCAGAAGGTCTGGAACTGGGTCCAGGATCCATGGATCCTCCAGTAGATGATGGTGAAGGAAGGGGAATCAAATCTGTCGAGGCCAGTAGGGAGCTATGAGGATAACTGTCCTTCCCAGCAACTTTGCTTTCTGTAAAACCTTGGGTAACAATGGAATAGGTGGGAATGCATATAGGAGACCCCGAGGCCAATCGTGTATGAGTGCGTCTCTCGGGGAATGTCCCGGAGGTGGTATTAGGGCAAAGTAGCTTCTGCATTTGGTATTGATGTGACTGGCAAAGAGGTCACAGCAAGGCTGGCCCCATTTGTGAAAAATCAAATCCTCAACTCGTTGGTTGAGAGACTACTCGTGAGGCAACAGTATTGCCCTGCTTAGCTTGTCCGCTATCACACTGGATTTCCCCGGGATGTGCATTGCTATCAGAAAACGGTGGGATGACACAGCCCACTGCCATACCCTGAGAGCTTCTCGACAAAGGGGGTAAGACTTGGTTCTGCCTTGTTTGTTCAAGAACCACACCACTGACATGTCCGTCTGAATTGCAACTGTCCCTAGAGGAAGAGAGTCCTGAAAGTACTGCAATGCCAGAAGTACCGCTCTCAACTCCAGAATATTGATATGCAGATGTGACTCGATCTGTCCATGTGCCTTGGGCAGTCTTTCCCTGAAAATGCCCCCCCCCACCCTATCAGGGAAGTGTCCATGGTCACAGTGGCTACTAGGGGGGAGAACAAAGGGTCTTCCGATTGTAACATGAAGAGACATCAACCACGACTGAAGGTGTCTCTTGCAAGAATCTGTAATGAGAATCATGTAGTGCTTTAGTAGCTTTTGGTAGGACCACTGAGCGAAGAGGAGACATTGAAGGATTTGCATATACATCCTTGCGAGTGGTACAGCCAGGATTGCTGCCGTCATCAAACCTAGTACCTTCAAGACCTCTGCTGCTGTAGCTTTGTTCTTTGACACCAGTGAGATGACGTGTTGGCGAAGAAGTGAGACTCTTTCGAATGGAAGACATAGAGTGGTGGCTGAGGTATCTAACTCTGCTCCTATAAAAACGGTATGCTCCAATGGCAATAAGGCAGACTTTTCAAAGTTGATTGTAATGCCTAACTGATGGCAGAGTGTCAGAGCACATTGTGTTGCCTGAGTCAATTGATGCCTGGTGGTAGCAGTGAGGAGCCAATCGTCTAGGTATGGAAATGCCTGGAATCCTAGACGCCTCAGGTGAGCCGTGACCACTGCCATGCATTTGGTGAACATTCTGGGGGCTGTAGTGAGACCAAAGGGCAGGGCTCAAAACTGGTAATGATTGGCTCCCAGCCGGAAACGCAGGTGATCCCTGGAGTGTCTGTTCATCTTTATGTGATAGTACGCGTCCTTGAGATCTATGGAGCACATCCAATCGCCTTTCCCTAGGAAGGGAAGAATGGACTGAAGTGTGACCATTTGGAACTTCTCTTTCTTTACAAACTGGTTGAGTCTGCTGAGGTCCAAGATAGGTCTCCAGTCTCCTGTTTTCTTTGGTACCAAAAAGAATCTTGAGTAAGTTACAAATCCAACTTGGTCTGCTGGGACTGGTTGGATGACTCTTTTTTCTAGCAATTTTTGGACCTCTACAACTGCTTGTTCCCTGAGACTGGGTGGAACATCTGGGATTCTGCTTACAGGAGTAGGAGGGGAAGAGAACATTATGAAATATCCTCTGGAAATGATGCTTTGTACCCATATATCTGATGTTATGTTTAGCCAGGCTTCTGGGTACAAAAACTAGTGACACCCGACTGCCTCCAGAGCCGAACAGCAGGGCCCCCTTTCAGGAGCGCTGGTAGGGCTGACCACAGAACTGGCCTCTGTCACCCTGCTGCTGCGGACCCCCTCTGCCGCATGGGCAGCGTCTTCCATTATAACCCCCTCCTCTGCCTCTAGAGGAGGTTTCTCCACGTGTGTCCTGAAAGGCTCCCTGTGCTTTTCGGAACCATATTTTCCCTCCCCTAGGGCCCTTGGGGTAGGGCCAATTAGGGGTAGAAAAACAGACTCCAACGGCAGATCGGGTCTTGCCTTCCTGCTCACACGTGGTTAAAGTTTCCTTTACTTTAGGCCCAAACAGTGATGAGCCATCAAATGGGGTGTTGATAAAGGAAGACTTAAAGGGCTCCGCAAAGGAACAGAGATGCATCCATGCTTGTCTCCGCAGAGCAATGCCTGAACTAGCGGCTCTACTCGAACCAACAGCTGCATAAGATATGAGACGCATGGACGAGTTCACAACCGAGTTTAGGGTAGTGAGCTGTGTGCTGACTTTGTCGGCAACCCCTGCAGCTACCGTACACTGGAGAGCATCTCCTAGCTCTTTCAGGAGATCTCTTTGCAGTCTCGTAAAATGGGTTAAATAGTTTAGCAATCGCAGAGAAAAAGTCGCTGACCTAAACATGTGTTTCCCATATCTATCCATGATCCTAGAATCTCTGTTAGGAGGATGGATAGATGCGGATGTTTCAGACACTTCTTTTTTGGTGGCTGCAGCTACCACCATGGCATCAACAGGCACTCCTTTGGTCAAAAAGGCTTTGTCCACTGGGGCAGAGATGAACTTATTCGGCTTCTGAGGGACAGGTTCCATGGCCTCAGGTGACTCCCACGCCATATGAGAGATCAGCTCCATGAGCTCGTCATAAGGCGGAGACACCCAAGAAGTGGAAGGTTGAGGCCCAAAAGCCTTCAAGAGCACTGACCCGTCCTCAGTAGGGGGTTTTGGACTGCCAATCACCCCTCTGACTAAAGGATATATCTTCAGAGGGGGATCGAGGGGACTCTTCTGACTCATCCAAGTCCGTGTCGGATGTCAAAGACTCCTTTGGGGAGTCTAAGTGCCTCCTCTTGCACAGTCTCTTCCTGGGTACCTCCTCAGTGGGGAGATCTGGGGAGGTCTCAGAAGGGCAGGGGACACCCTGTGGGGCCACTTGAGGCTCAGGGTCTCTATTCTTAGGGGGAGCGGTAGATGTAGAAGTGGACACAGGAGCTTGAGGGGAGAAGGAAGCCCAAACTGATGCCGATGATGTCTTAGGAGACAGGACTCTCCTCATGGCATCGAAAGCACCATGGCTCTGATGAGAAGGGGTAGACGGATCAGGAGGGACCGTCCGATCCTCCCGCACCAAAACCATGGGCTCCAAGCCCGAGGGAGAAGCCAAGCTCATCCGAGCCGAAGACCCGAGAGGAAGAGTTCGCACTGACAAATCGGTCCGACTATCTTCCCCGGACCCGACAGGAGAGTGTCGGCTTCTAGTGTCCTTGGTCTGTGCCGAGGACGTCCAAGTAGATGGAACTGATAACACCGGTGCGGGTCTCAGTTCCATAGGTTCGACAACCATCGGTTCGGGCTCCTTTCGGCTCCGAGAGTCCAGTACGGCTCGGAGGAGAAGTAGTCAAGTCCGGTTCAATGGTCTTCGGCTCCGACGAAGTGGTCGGGGCCGACAACAATTTAGCAAGTCCTGGTGCCCGTAGAAGCTTCTGCACTAGCCGATCCATATCCATATCAGAGAGGCTGACCGAAGACTTCGAGGAATGCACCGAAGGTGCTGACTGGAGCAGAGGAGATGAAGGAACCTCAGAGACCAGCTCCAAGACTGGGAGCTGGCTCCAAACCAAAGGGACACTCAGTTCTGAGGACTGTGGAACCGATGACCCTGTACCCTCTGATCTCTTTGCCTTCTTGGTTTGTTTAGAATCAGAAGATTTTGAAGAAGTGCTGGCACCTTCCTGGCTACCCAACACCTCAGAGAAAGTATGCTGCAGCAACCCCCTATCTATGAGTTTTCTCCTTCTCTCTAACAGAACCCTAGATGAAAAAGAGTGGCAAATACTGCAGGAGTCTTGGAGGTGTTTAGCCCCCAGACAGTAAACACATTCGACATGTCTGCCCGTGACGGACATTTTCTGTCCACAATCTGGACATTTCTTAAATCCCGATTTGGGGTGAGATTTTTCTCTCTCATCAGACATATTATAAAGAGACACACCAAAAAATTAACCTGTAAAGGTTAAATACAGTGCTAACTAAGCCCACACTAAAAAATATATTAATAACAACTAAAAATTGTAAAACTAAATAGGGCTAAGAAAGGGCCCAACACTAAGAAAAACTAAGCCAACACAGGGCACTATCTCTACAATCTAACCTACTTTAAACTATATTATTTTTAAAAAGAAACACACACACACACACACACACACACACACACACGCAGGCACACACACGCACACACACACACACACACACACACACACACACACACACACACACTAAATAATTATAATCTCTCAAAAAGAAGTAGAAGAAAGTTTTTTAAACTTGCGATTTATCAAAAATGGTCCAAGCTGACTGGATCACCGAGATCTCTCTTGCCGCGGCAAACTAGATCTCAAGTAATTCCAGCAGTGCATTGTGGGATAAGGGCTTGGTCTCGAGCTACTGGCAAACCTTGAGCTTTGCTATCAGCCATGTCGGAGCCGAGGATCGGCTGCAAACCCATCAGTGAGAATAAACGGCGAGATTTAACAACTTCACATTGATCTTTATGTTTTGTAGTCCTATCTCGCCTTCATTCTTACATATGGGCAGCATCCCTAGCAACTTATTCTTGGGTGGCTCACAGAAAAATACTCCTGAGTACCGTGGAACCAAAGGAGGCTCTACCCCTAGAGGTCAGGTCCAATTTGTAATGAGTAATAAAGGTATGAGGGGTAGCCCAGGTTGCTGCTGCACAAATATTGTCAATTGGAACTCTGGCTTGGAAGGCTGCAGACGTAGACTGGGATCATGTAGAATGAGCCTTAATCTTGAACGGTAAAGTCTTTCCATTAGAAGAATAAATGAAAGAAATACAGCTCGAAATCCAATTTGAAAGGGTCACTTTGGAGAATGGGAGACCTGGTCTGGAATCAGAGAATGATACGAACAATTGGTCTGATTTTCTAAGTTCTTTAGTCCTGTGAAGATAGAACCATAACTGTCTGTGAACATCCAACTGATGAAATTTGTATTCTGCTGCGTTGGAATGGTTAGGGAAAAACACTGGCAGCCCTATAGTTTAGTTCAAGTTATCATGAGAGCAAACTTTAGGGATAAAGGATGGATTTGTGTGAAGAGAAACTCTGTCTTTGTGGAAAATCAAATAAGGAGGATTGACAGACAGTGCTTGTAACTCTGATACTCGTCTAGCAGAAGTGATGGCTACTAGAAACAAAGTCTTCCAAGACAGAAACTTCAGTGGACACGAATGAGCAGGTTCGAAGGGCGGAGAAGTTATTTTAGACAGGACGAAGTTTAGATCCCAGGAAGCTAACGGTTCCTGAAAGGGGGGTCTCAGCAAAGTAGCACCTTTAAGGAAGGTTTTACACAATCTGTGTGACATCAGGTTAGACTCATGTTGACCCAAATGAAAATTAGAAATCGCTGCCAACTGAACCTTAATTGTGGCAGCAGCCGATCCATGATGGAAAAGTTCAGACAAAAATTCTAAAACCACTGGGAAGGCGTGTAAGGATCAACATTCTTTTCTTCAGCCCAGATGGAAAACCTTCTCCATTTGCTAGTGTATAACTTTCTAGTGCAAGGTTTATGGGAAGATGTGAGAATGTGGGTCACAGCAGGTGAAAAATCATGAAGCCTGACTAGGGATGGAATTGGAGCAGCCATGCTGTCAGGTTGAGAGTGTGGAGGCTGGGGTGAAGAGAGCCTGACATGTGCGTCAAGAGGTCTGGCACTGAGTCCAGAGACCATGGATCATCTAGCAGAGGAGGCCCGAGAAAGGGGAACCAAATCTGACAAGGCCAGTAAGGAGTGATGAGAATCAATTTGCTTCCCAACAGCTTCGCTTTCTGAATCACATTGGATATGAGAGGAAAGGGAGGGAAAGCACAGAGAAGACCCACAGGCCAATCATGAACAAGTGCATCTCTCAGTGACTCCCCCAGAGGGGGGAATAAGGGAAAAGTAGCTGCTGCATTTGAAGTTGATCGGACTGGCGAAAAGATTGCAGCAAGGCTGTCCACATTTGCAGAAAATCTGTTCCCCTATATCCTGCTTCAAAGACCACTCGTCAGGCAACAAGATTGCCCGGCTGAGTTTGTCGGCTATCACGTTGGTTGCCCCTGGGATGTGAGTTGCCACTAGAAAGCACTGGGAAGATATTGCTCACTTCCAAACACGAATCACCTCCCAAACAAAGGGGGTAAGATCTGGTTCCACCATGTTTGTTGAGATACCATACCACAGACATTTTGTCTGATTGGATTATTATCGTCCCAAGATGAAGAAGGTCGTGAAGTGCTTGCAACGCTAGAAGCACCGCCCTCATCTCTAGGACATTGATATGCAGGTGAGCCTTGTGATCTTGCCATGACCCTTGGACAGTCCTGCCCAGATAATGCCCCCCCCCCTATCTGTGAGGCGTCCATGGTCATAGCAGCAAAGGGTTGGTGAGGAAGGAATGGAGAGCCTGTCATTAATTGGTCAGGTTGGATCCACCAATGGAGCTCCTTTTTGCAAGACTCTATTAAGATGATGTGGTTAGATAGAGGCAGTTGTTGAAAAGACCACTGGGACGATAGAAGCCATTGAATAATTTGCCTATGTAGTCTGGCAAGAGGGACAAGCATTATGGTAGAGGCCATGGTCCCTAAGAGTTTCAGCACTGTCTTTGCCTTGACTTTTTGCAGAGGAAGTAGACGGAGAACTTGTATGAGGTTCTGTGCTCTTTCTGCGGGAAGACGAGCTAACATGGCGACTGAGTCTATTTCTGCACCTATAAAAGTCACAAACCGAGAGGGCAATAAGGCAGACTTTTCCCAGTTTATAGTAATCCCCAACTGGGCACAAAGTTGGATAGTGGAATCTCTGGTTTGAAGGAGTAGATGCCTGGTGGAGGTGGTCAGGAGCCAGTCGTCCAGGTATGGAAACACTTGGAATCCCAGACGTTTCAGGTGAGCTGTTACTACTGCCATGCATTTGGTGAACACCCTGGGGGTTGTGGTGAGACCAAGGGGTAGGGCACGAAACTGGTAGTGACTGGCTGTCAGATGGAAGCGTAAATGGCTCCTCAATGCTCTGTCCATTTTTATATAGTAGTACGCATATTGGAGGTTTGCTGAGCACATCCAACTGTCTTTCCCTAACAGAGGGAGTATAGACTGCAGTGTCACCATCCAGAACTTATCCTTCTTTATGGATTCATTTAGTTTGCTGAGGTCCAAGATGGGCCTCCAGTCCCCTGTACGTTTTGGCACTAAAAAGAATCTGGAGTAAGTTCCGAATCCTACCTGGCCTGCGGGGAGGGTTTGGATGACTCTGTTTGCGAGCAACTTTTTCCACCTCTACAGTTGCTTGATCCCTGTGATTGGGTGGAACATCCGGGATCTTCTTGGGAACATGAGGTGGAGGAGAAAAGGGTATGGAGTAACCTCTGGTGATAATTCTTTGTACCCATTTGTCTCGGGTGATGCTTAGCCAGACTTCTGGATACAAAGAAATGTGACCCCCAACTGGCCCCAGAGAAGCACCACATCAGGAGCGCTGATAGGAATGGCCTCGAAATTAATCACGGCCTCCCTGATTTTGTGGGTCACCCCTGCCTCTAGGGCATCTACCATTTGCTCCTCCTCCTCTGCCTCTGAAGGAGGAGTCACCCTGTGCATCTGGGAAAAATCTCTGGGACTTCTTGAAACACATCTTACTACCTCTCTGACCCCTGGGATATGGACTAGAGGGGACGGTAAAATGTACTCCCACTGCAGACAGCGTTTTCCCTTCTTGCTCGTGTCTGGTGAGTGTGTCTTTTACCTTAGGTCCAAACAATGAAGAACCGTCAAAGGGGGCATTGGTAAAGGTAGACTTAAACGGCTCAGCAAAATTACACAAGCGCATCCACGAGTGTCTCCTAAGGGAAACTCCTGAACCCGCTGCCCTGCTCCATCAACTGCATAAGAAATCAGCCTCATGGAGGAGTTAATAATGGAATTTAAGGTGGACAACAGAGCAGACACCTTTTCAGGGACTCCTTCAGTAGATGTACCTTGTAGAGTATCTCCCAACTCCTTAAGGAGATCTCTCTGAAGCCTTGTAAAATGTGTTAGATGGTTCAGCGATCTGAGTGTGAATGCCGCTGAAGAAAAGATATGCTTCCCATATTTGTCCATCATTCGAGACTCCTTGTTTGGCGGATGGACAGATGAAGAAGTCTCCGCTAGTTCCTTCTTAGTGGCCGCTGGCACCAAGGCATCTACAGGCACACATTTGGATAAGAATTCCTTCTCTTTGGGAGCAGACAGAAATGTATTGGGTCTCCTGGGAACTGGCTCCATGGCATCAGGAGTCTCCCACACCTTCCGACTAACAAGATCTAAAAGTTCATCAAAAGGTGGAGACACCCAAGAGGCTTAAGGATGAGACCCGAAAGCCTTCAGGTACACTGACTCCTCATCAGAAGGGGTAACAGTGGGCCAGCCACCCCTCTGCTTAAGGGTCGCCAAGATGTCTACAAAGGAGACATTATCAGACAATGACTTGGGGGACCCTTCTGACTCCTCAAGGTTAGTGTTGGGGGTTACAGACTCATCCTGGGAGTCTGCATGCTTCCTCTTGCATGTCCTCTACTGAGGAGGCTCCTCAGAAGGATATTCCAGGGAGGTCTCGGAAGACTGGGGGCCACCAATCAGGGGCTCCTAAGGCTGTGGGTCTCTGCTGTCGAGAGACAGAGTAGGCGCTAAGACAAAGGTCGGTGCCCGAGGGGGAAGAGTGTTGGTACCCTTGAGTGGAGCTGATGAGCGAGACAGCACACGCCTCATCATCTCGAAGGCAGACCGCTCTGGCTCCGAAGACCTCCTTAGCTCAAAGGGACAGAGGGAGCCATCAGTTTCATGATGGATGCAGGGTCCGAGTTCACTGTAGCTGACGCACCGAGAGGGAGACTCGGAACCGAAGAGGTTCAGGTCCAAGTGTCCCTGTTGGGACCGACCGGTAAGCTTCGGCTCCTAGACACCACGGATGGTACTGAAGGTGCCGGAGCAGACCTCGGCTCTGAGGCAGCCTCGAGGGGAGCTGGAACCGAGAGTTCCACAACAAGTAGTACCAAACACTCCGGCTCCAAAAGCCCGGCACGGCTCGGAGGAGGAACCACAACCAGGGGGGAATGGACTCAAGTGGCTCCAGAACTGACTGGGTCGGAGACACCAACATTTTTGGCAAGGCAGACGACTTCAGGAGTCTAAGCACTACTCTCTCCACATCTTCCTCTGACAGGCTCCTGGAAGATCTGGAAGACAGAGTGGGTGATCTGGACCTCTGCAAGATTGGGGACCATAAGGTTGGGAAGACCTCTGGGTCTTCAAGGGATCTCTGGTCCAGCTCCGATGTAGTCTCTCAGTAGTTGGCATCGAAATGCTTGGGGCCAAAACTAAAGTCCCAGTATCAACAACCTCGATTGGCTCCGAGGCCAGTGGAGCCGAGGAGGTAGAAGTCTTATCCGGCTTAGAAAGTTTAGGAGGTGGTTCCGAAGCACCAGATGGCACCAGGGAATGCCTCTTGGTAGTCTTAATCTTCTCTTTTTTTGGAGGAATGAGATTTTTAGGAAGAAGATGAACTGGCCAAGTCTTCCTCGAAGGAAGGCTTGAGACCACCTTTCAAAATTAGCTTGTTCTTCCACTCCTGAAGAACTCTGGAGCTGAAGGAATGGCAAAACAAACAAGTTTCCTGCAAATGAATAGCTCCTAGACACTAAACACAATTACTATGGCCATCCGTAATTGACATCTTCTGGGAGCACTTTACACATTTTTTAACACCCAAAGGATTATGGTCTTTTGCCTCTTTTGACATGATAACTGGCGGAGCAGAAACACACAAGCACAATGAGGACTAGGTCCTCTAATTTAAAAGGGTGTAACCCTTACCACACTAGCACACACACACCATGAGGACTAGGTCCTCTAACTCATACGGGCCTAGCCCTGGGAAGAAAGAGAAAGGACAGAGAACTAGGTCCTCTAACTTAAACGGACCTAGGTAGAAAGGATAAGATTTAGAAGGTCAGAAACTATCAACTAGACTGCACACACACAAAATTGAAATATCTAAATGTCCAACTGTCTCAAAGATAAATGTACGGGCAAAACGCTAAGTCGTAGAAACAAAAGGGTCAGAAGTATCAAAAGACTCTGCACACAAGATGAATCACTAAATATCTAAATTCCTAACTCTCTAATAATAAGAAACACTGCACACAATATATATCAAAATAAGTGCAAACACGTACGTTAATTAGAAAGGATTAGCACACAGGATACCAAACAAGAACAACAAGGGCCAACAGCCAACCAGTTCTCAACAATTAAGTAATTTAAAGTAAAAAAACACTTAAACAAGTCTGAAAACTACTCTAACACTACTAAACTCTATCTAGAACCATATAAATCACTAAAGTTAAACAGTAATATAGTAATAATAGAAAAGGTTTTAAACTTAGCCACGGCCAAGCAAGAAGCACATCTGAACTCGTAGACACTGCAAACGAGATCTGGGGATTGTACTGGTGCACTATGGGATACCTATCTAACCACAAGTGAGATGTGTAATAGGTCGAGTCAGAGCCGAGGATCGGCTCTGAACCCATATGTAAGAATGAAGGCAAGATAGGACTACAAGACATCATGTCTTTTTAGTCAGCTCAGCTCAAGCTGAATAATGGTTTGGGCATATGGAAGTTGCCATGAAGCTCTGGAAGTTGGACAGCTGTTGTATCCTTGGCAGGATATAGCCCATATAGCTAAGGCTACTGCAGCAGTGGTCAGTATGATGAATACCTGCATTCTTCAAAGTGGCAGAATCGTCTGGGTTCAATAACTTTACCAGGCATGGCTCCCAAATCATCACCTACAAGTGAATGCTGAAGGAATGGCTCAAACAGCCAGTCTCAACTTTCACCTTGCTATAAATGTTAACTCTTAGATGATTATGTGTCTTGCCTATGGCCAACTGTCAGACCTCCTAGTGAAAGTACCAAATCAAACATTTATTGCTCAACTGGGTTAGGAAAGGCCATAGTAACAGGTTCCACACCAGAGCCTTCAAGGCAAGAGAAAGCAAAAACATGCACAGCTTTGCCAAGATGATGTGGACCCCCCACAAGTGATCAAGACTGCCATGCAGCTGAAGGGAAGTCCCCACACCAACAGTAAATTGTCAGTCATCAAGACTTGTGATGTGTTCCAGTGCAGAAAAAGGAAGCTTGCCTTCATACTGATGGAGGGAGGGAATTTCACTACTCCAGATCCCAATGAAAGGGGTGACACATGAAAAGTAGAGGCACAATGACTCTGCAGCAGTAAAGATGAAAATATGGAAGTCCATGGAAATACCCACATCCTCAGGTATCTGAAAAGATCTTGGCACCCACCAAGCACAGAAAATACAGAAGACTTGCAGCCAAGACCTTTTACTGAATCCTTAGCCATGCTGTCAATCCATCACTTCACTGGCTCTCTCCTTAAACAAGACTACTACACATGTGACAGTATCCCATTCCAAGATCAAGATGTTCATCTCCCAAGGTGGCATCAGGCAGGACTTGATGGAAGTTGCCAGTTTATGGTCACTTTCAGTGACTGCTGCCATAGATGCATCCACTGCAGAGAAACCAATAGGCAGCAACTTAGAAGGACTACCCATCAGTTGGCAATTATCCAGGTAGGTGAACACATGAAGTTCCCAATGGGTGTTGATCACCATAGTAACCACCCTTGGTAAATGCCCTGAGTGCAAAAGAAGACCAAATGGCAGAAGTCTGCATTAAAACTGATACCCACCCAGAGAAGATCAAATAAACCTCTTGTGCAAACATCAGACACTGCTGTATCAAAAGGCTTCAATCATATGTAGTAACACCATCCAGGCATGTAACCATACAGACATGTAACATTCTTGAAAATCATTATACAGAACGTAACACACTGGATATGCTTTTAAAGTTGAGGTTCAGGATAGGCTAGACTCTTTCTAGCCTTTTTGGAAACAGGAAGTGGCATAACCAGAACCTCATGGCTTTATTCTGGAAGGATTACAGCCCCTACAGCCTTTCTGAAAAGTACAGTCTGAGCCAGGTCCAAAAATGCTACCATGATAGCTTGGTCTCAGAGTGGAAACCCTTGTGAGTGAAAACCAAACATCCAAAAACACATGGCCATAGCTGACCCAAATACCCAACAGCCCTATGGGATGCCTTCTCAGTTGGGTAAACGTAAAGAAGTGCCATATAACAAAGCCCTAGGGAATGGTGAATAATGCAAATTTCTGATCCATGGAGTCATCCTTTTGGGCAGCTTAGTTAAAACCAAAGTAAGAAGGCATCTGAAGCTTCGGGGCCATCCTCAGTCCAGCAGGTGGCTTCTATTTTGGGGTGGGGGGTTGACTAGACTTAGAAGAGGAGAGGAATACTGGGGCTCATTTCCAGTGCCTGGCTTATATGGGAGTAGTGCAAGCTGGACGAGATAAACATTTGTAGAAAATAAAGTCCCAACATGGCAAAGGGAAGACTTCTGCTTACCCTAACCAAGAATTTAGATTCCATGTTATATGCCATAGTGGCAAAATGTGCTGGTGTGACATAATTTATTAAATACCTTGCTAACTATGTACACCCACTGGAGAAAAAGTCCCTTTCAGAGGTGAACCAGGAATAATGTCTGGTTAAGTGACTTGTTCAGAGTTAGACAGTGGGTAAATAAAGGTTGTAGGAAACAAATTTGGACCACTGCAGGTTATAGTTCTAACAGCACATAGTTTAAAACCATTGCACCAAACTGCCAGAGTCTGGGCTAGGATGCCTACTAAATATTTTACTGCATTCAGCTGCTGGCATATGGTGGGCATCAGAAAGCTTCCAAACAGCATTTACAGTATTCTTGAATACTGGCTCAATGGTGGGAGGATGGCTCCTCCTTCTACTTCATCCCCAGACATCAATATTTAATTTTGAGATGGAAAGCATTCATAACGGCCTTCATAAGGATCAAGGCTACTGAAAAGGCTGAATCATCTTGTGGGGAACTGAAAGAAGAGAACAACTACCCGTACCTGTCACACAGCTTATTGTTTTGGGGTTCACAGATTCCTCATGCAAAACAGAGGTGGAGGAGTCTCCAGTGTAGGACTGTTTGATTGTGGGGGGAGACTGCGTGTATGTGTATGTGTGTGGTGTATTTGCACTGTAGGTTCGCAATTTCAAATTTCACGGTTATGGGGTTTCGGTACTTAAAGGTTTCAGCTATAGAATTTCGAAATACTGAAATTTGGAATTTCAGTATTTCGGGATTCTATAGTGAACCCGTTTCTCCCACATGTTCAATGGACTCTGTAAACCAGCGTGTACATAGCCCACTATCTTGGGCTGCCAATACTAACCTTTCATTTCTTGATGTGAATTCACCTCTCCTTAGCCATTCCAGCATTCATTCTTGATCAACATGAGGCTCTTCCAGAAGTTTTCTATACTTGCAAATATATTTACGTTTTTTCCACATTTCTTGCCTTCTCATCTAGTCCTTCACCTTATATTCTTTCTTTTGTTTTTTAGCACATTCAGCTCCTGCCTGGTTTTTATCTACTTCTGGTTTGATTTCCATTCCTACTTGATGACGACATGCTTCTGCTAAATTAAGCAGAGATGTCATCTTAGATTTATACTCCTCATGTTTCAAAACTTTCACTAAATTTGGATCTTGTGAGGTCAGTAAATATGTGTCGAGTTCCACGATTGCAGATCTATACATGTAATCAATTTCAAGGAGGCCCATCCATCCTTCGGAATGGGGAATATATAATCTTGGTATACACTGATTTTTTTTTATAAATAATTTGGTAAGCATGAAGCATCCTTCTTGTTTTAATATCCAGTCTATCCAACACTTTGTGGGGTCAATCAATCACTCCAAAACTATAAGTTAGGACAGGAACAGCAAATTGATTTATGGCTTGGATCTTGTTCCTAGATGTCAATGCTGTTTTCAGGATTATAACAGGTATGAAAATTGCTGCTGTGTATGGCGTCTCCTTTTAGCAGTAAAAAATAAACAATGACAGTATATGTGGAGAACGCCTTGGCAGTGCAACAAGTTCAAGAGCAAATTCACTTCTTTACTTACAGTTAATTAGTTGCTGTTAAATCACTTTTCAGTATGTTGGCGGCAAAAAATCCAGCAGACTACCAGAGGCTGCTGCTGAAAACGGGTATGACAAACAATTGAAATGTTTTGCCTTTTCGAAACTGTTAACCATAATTTGTTGTATAAAAACACCGCTGGTACTACCCACGGCGAATTACTGAAGTTTCCAGGTCGGTATTCACCTCACCACTGATAATTCACAATCCACAAGTAAGAAATAACTCTGCGATGTAATCCAATGGTTAAAAACTTTAATAACATAGAACTGGCTAGCGCTTTCACCTTATAGACTTCCTCAGGCCAAATACAATAAAACATTTTCAACATATATATGACATCACTTCCCTTTAGATCAATTAGTGAGCAACCTTATTTAAAAACGAAGCTAACACATTAAATAACATTTATATGGAGTGTATAAAAACGCTCATCAACAATGGTCTGCTGGACCAAAACTTAATTAAGGTCACATCCATATTAACTAAACTAAATATCTTATATAAAATATAAAAAATAAAAACATACATCAGAAGCGCTGGTCTGCTAGACCGAAACTATTTTTGCCCATTTACATATTAATAAAGCCTCTGGCAAATATCTTATATATAGATCAATACATTAGTGGGTAGAGTAGCCATTTATAATGCATAAATATATCCACCTGAACTAAACTAACAACAACGAATCATCATTTTGTAAAAACATATAAATTAAACTAAAACTGGTGTAGTACTAAGGAAACATGCCATATTACACACGAGACCAAGCCGCTCGAGCTTCACTTGACTCAGCGATAAAGATTAACTAAACCATCTTTATTTGCTGTTGGTACAGCCTCCAGTAGATTACTTATGTATATGAAAGTCAAGTGTTAAATATTATAACCTTCTTGTAATGCATAAATGTGTCCATCTGAGTCAAGATGATAGTAACAATTAACTGCATGTAAAGGCATGGGGATTATACTAAAGGTAAAAATTACATTTAAAAACCAAAGAAGCATACCATATTACACATAGATACACGAATCACAAAGACCTAACTTAACTCAGCGACTGCTAGTATATAACCAAATATGTAAGATTATCAAAAGTTTGAGAAATAACTATATGATGTTTAACTTCAAATTTATCAGTTCTATCGTTTTAATGCAAATGATGTGAAGTTCAATAGGTTAATTTACTGTTCCATCAGTTACATGAAGAGCATGTCAGTTCGTAACCGTCCATATGGAGTAACTTTGCTAGTAAATCACCTTACAATTTACAATAAACATTACCGTATGAGTGGGAAACATAGGCATAATTTATATAAATGCCACTATGCATCATGGAATATTTACTCATTAAAATGCTGAGTGCTACTCATCAAAAATGTGTCAGTAAAAATTCCGTTATTGATGAAAGACATTGCTGGTAAAGCATCTTGCAATTTTCAGTTAATATTACTATATCAATGGAAAACATTAACTTGATTTTATATAAATATTTACTACTAAACATCATACAATGCTTACTCAGTAGGATGCTAAATATTATTCATCAAAGATGTATCAATGCATATTCCCATATTGATGAAACACATGGTCATAGTTTAGTTTGGATAACAACTAAACTACTCAATAAGGTACTAAATATTATTCATCAGAGATGTATCAATGCATATTCCCATACTGATGAAAAACATGGGCATAGTTTAAGTTAGATAACAATTAAATATGCATTAGAATTTATATATGGGATCAAATAATAAATGTTGATGAAATGGTTAAAAACTAGATCAGTCCATATACTATTTACTACTTCCTAAGTTCTTTTCCTTTTAAAATAGGTTTAATTGGAATCCTATCATTTAGGCCAGGTGCACGGTCAGCTCTTAATCTAATGATCCATTTGGTCTCATTTTGTTCTGTTTTACTACAGATATCTCCTCTCCTAATTGTTGGTTGATTGACTTGAATGACCAAGAAAAAGAAGTTATGTCCTTACCATAACGTTCCATGTGGAGTGTTCATCTCGCCTTGGTTATTACACATGGGTCCGGAGCCGATCCTCGGCTCCGTGCCGGCCGACTGCAAGCTCTGCATCGAGAAGAAGCTCGAGGACATCTAATACCCACAATCCCCCTCTGCCTTTACCTCAGATCTAGTTTGCAAGCAAACCAGACATACACACGCACACATGCCACTATATACATAATATACATATATACAAACATACCCTGGGTATGATAGTAACAGTACTACTGCAACAGCAGAAGGAGAATACTCCAGACCAGGCACCAAATCGAACGTTCTTCCTAAGGGTGGGAAGGGTGGGAGTGTAATAACCAAGGCGAGATGAACACTCCACATGTGAGAGTGTTCAATCTCACCTTTGTTCTTACACATGGGTAGCGTCCCTAGCTCCATGATCCTGAGGAACTCAAGGGAGAACGTTCTTGAGCACAGTGGAACCAAAGGTTGCCCTATCCCTAGAAACCCTGTCCACTTTGTAATGAGAGATAAATGTATGTGGTTTAGCCCAAGTAGCAGCTGCACAGATAGTGTCTAAAGGTAAGCGAGCTGCGTGAGCCAAAGATGTAGACACTGACCTGGTAGAATGTCTTCTAGGTTTTGCAGATAAAGTTTGGTCAGAGGCTTCATAAACATATGAGATACAGTCAGTTAGCCATTTAGAAAGAGTTCGTTTTGTAACTGCAAGACCCTTCCTGCTGTCAGCAAAAGCTACAAATAGTTGATCAGATTTCCTGTGATCTTTTGTTCTATCCAAATAAAATCTGAGTTGTCTATGGACGTCTAGTTTGTGCAACATATACTCCAACTTATTAGAGTGGTTTTTAAAGAAGGTGGGTAATTCAATGGACTGGTTGATATTACTAGAGGAACAAACTTTGGGAAGAAAGGATGGATTAGTGCGGAGGATACTCTGTCAGAATGAAATATTAAATAAGGATGTTTGACCGAAAGGGCCTGAAGCTCAGACACTCGTCTAGCAGATGTAATGGCCACTAGAAATAATGTTTTCCATGACAACAATTTCAATGTGCAACTTGAAGCTGGTTCAAAGGGTGGCAACATTAATTTAGAAAGCAACAAATTTAAATTCCACGGTGATGTCGGACTTCTGACTGGTGGTCTGATATGAAAGGAACCTTTTAAAAGGCTTTACAGAGTCTGTGAGCCATAATAGGTGCACCACTTTCTTCTATATGATAGTTAGAAATGGCAGCTAACTGTACTCTTAAAGTAGCCGGGGAAGCTCCTTCATGAAATAATTCAGACAAGAATTCTAAAACCTTGTTTAACGGAGCTGTAACAGGGTCCAACTGATGTGACTGCCCAGAAGACAAAACGTTTCCATTTACTGGTGTATGTCTTTGTAGTGGAAACTTTATGAGAAGCTACCAAAATATCCTGAACCGCCGATGTAAGTGGAATTGACCTGGCTAAAAAGGGAAGCGGAGCAGCCAAGCTGCTAGATGGAGGGATTCAGGGATGGGTGAGGAACTCCTGACGAATGAGTCAGTAGATCTGGCTCTGGGTCCAGCATCCAAGGTCCCCGAATGCGGTGATGCAATAGAAAGGGAAACCAAATTTGACGAGGCCAGAACGGAGCAATGAGAATTATAGTCCTGTGAAGGTTGTTTGCTTTCTGTAGAAACTTTGCAATCAGGGGAATGGAGGAAATGCATATAGGAGACCCGGGGCCCAATCGTGCACCAGCGTCCCTGGGGACTTCCCTGGAGGGGTAATAGGGCAAAGTAGCTCCTGCATTTGGCGTTCATTGGATACGCAAACAGATCGCAGGTAGGCTGGCCCCATTTGCGAAAAATCTTTCCGAACTGACTGTTTGAGGGACCACTCGTGAGGCAATAGTATTGCCCTGCTCAGCCTGTCGGCTATGACGTTGGATGACCCGGGATGTGCATCAGAAAGCGACCGTGGACTCTGCCCATTGCCAAATTCTCATGGCCTCTCTGCATAGTTGGTAAGACCTGGTTCCCCTTGCTTGTTTATGTACCAGACTACTGACATGTTGTCTGTCTGAACTGCAATGGTCCCTGGAGGAAGAAGGGGAGCAAAGTGTTGCAACGCCAAGAACACTGCCCTCAACTCCAGAACATTGATGTGCAGATTGTACTCCAGATTGGTCCATTCGCCTTGGACTGTCTGTCCCTGAAAGATGCCCCCCCACCCTATCAGGGAAGCGTCCGTGGTTATCGTTGCTGACGGTGTGGGTAGCACAAATGGTCTCCCGCCGGATAGGTTGCAAGTCTGTAACCACCACCTTAGGTGTGACTTGCATGTTTCCATTATCAATATTTCGTGAGTCAGTGGAAGTTGTTGGAATGACCATTGTGCAAATAGAAGCCATTGTAGCACTCTCATGTGCAGTCTCCCCAATGGTATTGCTATGAGAGAAGCTGCCATGAGACCCAGAACTTTCAGAACAATTTTTGCTGGGGATTTTCTGGACGACAGCAGAAGGGAGATGTTGAATTGAAGTGCTACTATTCTTTCTGTCGGAAGTTTTAGAACTAACTGACGAGTATCTAATTCCGCTCCTATGAATAAGATATGCTGTGATGGCTGTAGCAAAGATTTCTCGAAATTTACTGAAATGCCAAGGTGTGCACAAAGTTGTAGGGAGTAATCCCTGGCATGTATCAGTTGACGCCTGGTGGTGGCAGACAGGAGCCAGTCGTCCAGATACGGAAACACCTGGAATCCTAGGCGCCTCAGATGAGACGCTACCACTGCCATGCATTTGGTGAAGACCCTGGGGGCTGTGGTCAGACCAAAGGGCAGGGCTCGAAACTGATAGTGACTGGCTCCCAGCCGGAAGCGCAAGTGATCCCTGGACACCCTGGCCATTTTGATGTGGTAGTATGCGTCCTTCAGATCTATTGAGCACATCCAGTCGTCCTTCCGTAAGAATGGAAGGATCGATTGAAGCGTGACCATTCGAAACTTTTCCTTCTTGACAAAGGTGTTGAGATGACTTAGGTCCAGAATTGGCCTCCAGTCCCCTGTTTTCTTTGGAACTAAAAAGAACCTTGAGTAAGTTCCGAATCCTATTTGGTCCGCTGGGACTGGTTGGATGACTCTTTTTTCTAGCAGCTTTGAAATTTCTGTAGCTGCTGGGTCTCGCAGATGGGGTGGTACATCTGGGAGTTTTCTTTGGAATGGGGTGGATAGAACGGGATTTTGTAACCTCTGGTAACAATGCTTTTACCCAATTGTCTGAAGAAAGGTTTTGCCAGGCCTGAGGGTATAAAGCTAAGCGACCCGACTGCCTCCAGAGCAGGACAGTCGGGCCTCCTCTCAGGAGTGCTGAAAGGTTTGCCAGGGAGGTTATCCCTGTCACCTTGGTTTTGCGGACCCCTCTGCCGCCAGGGCGCGTCTTCCACCTCTGCCCCCTCTGCCTCTAGAGGGGCATCACCCTGTGTGTTCGAAAGACCCTTGTGGTTTTGAAACCACATTTTCCCACCACGTTGCCCTTTGGGGTACGGTCTGGAAGGGTGGAAAACGGACTCCGACAGCAGACAGAGTCTTTCCCTCCTGTTCACACCGGTAAGGGTCTCCTTTACTTTAGGGCCAAAAAGTGTGGCTCCATCAAATGGGGCGTTAGTAAAGGAAGACTTGAAGGCTTCCATAAGCGAACATAAGCGCATCCAGGATTGCCTACGAAGAGCAATCACTGAAGCCGCTGCCCTACTCGATCCTTCGGCTGCATAGGATATCAGCCTCATGGACGAGTTCACAATGGACGTAAGGGTGTTGAGATGCGCTGTAACTTTCTCTGAGACAGCGGCATCTGTAGCACCCTGGAGGGTATCTCCCAACTCTTTGACTAGATCCCTCTGTAAACGTGTAAAATGGGTCAAATAGTTCAGGAACGCATAGAAAGCCGCTGAACTGAAAATGCGCTTCCCGTATCTGTCCATGGTCCTAGAATCTTTGTTAGGCGGATGGACAGATGAGGAAGACTCCGACATCTCCTTTTCGTGGCGCTGCCACCACCATGGCGTCTACCGGAACTCCTTTGGTAAGGTAAGCTTTGTCCTGTGGTGCCGTGATGTACTTATTTGGCTTCCTAGGGACAGGTTCCACCGTGTCAGGAGTCTCCACGCCTTCGAGCAATTAATTCCATTAACTCATCAAAGGCGGAGTGACCCAGGAGGAGGAAGGACGGGCACCAAATGCCTTCAGCAAAACTGACTCATCCTCAGAAGGGGGGAGGGCTTGCCAGTCACCTCTCTGTTTAAGGATCTCCAAGATGTCAGCAAAGAGACATCCTCTGAAGGTGACTTAGGGGACCCTTCTGACTCATCTAAGTCAGTATCAGATGTCAAGGATTCTTGTGGAGAATCCAAGTGTCTCCTCTTACACAGTCTTTTCCTAGGAACTTCTTCGTGGGGAGCATCCGAAGAAGCCTCCGAGGAAGAGGGGGCACCCTCCAGGGGTGGCTGAGACACTGGTGCCCGACGCTTGGACGTGGCCGTGGGTGCAGAGGAGGATAACGGTCCTTTGCGGGGAGGAGAAGCTGTACCTGCTGATGTGGTTGTCTGAGTAGACAACACCTTCCTCATGAGGTCGAAGGCCCCCGGGTCCCCGAGTCGAGGTATCTCCCGGTTCCGAAGAAATGGGAAGAATCCCCGAAACAGGAGCCGAAGGCACCGACCCCGAGGACGGAACCGAATCGATCCGTGCCGAGGCCCCGAGAGGGAGAGTCAGAACCGAAACATCGGTCCGACTCTCGGTCCCGGAACCAAGGACAGACCTTCGGGTCCGAGACTCCGGTACCGGATCGGATGGAGTCGAGGTAAACGGTGCCGACCGAGAAAACGACGGTTCTGGCACCGAGGGTTCCACAATCATCAGGTCAGCTTCTTCCGGCTCCGAAGACTGAACAGGTCTCGGAGGAGGAATAGATGGAGATAGTGGCAGGCCTTCAAGTCTCGACATCAACTGAGAGGAGACCGAAATAAGCTTGGACAGGGCCGTATGCTCCATAAGTTTCTGCACCACACGGTCCACGTCGGTGTCGGAAAGGGCTCTAGAAGAACAAGTCGAAGGGATCGAAGACGGCGCCGACCTCAGCAGAGTCGGTGGAGGAGCTCCGTCACCGGTTCCAAGGCTCGGGGCTCGGGGACTGCCAACAGTTGTACACTCGGCCCCGAAGTCTGTGGAACCGGTGACCTAACTGGACTCGATGTGCTCGGTGCCGATGACTTTGGCTCCGTCGCCAAGACTTGGATGCCTGGTCTGAAGCATCCAGAGCCTCCTGGAAAGAGGGTTTCAGCAATCCTCTATCCATCAGTTTCCTGCGCCTATCTGTCATGACCCTCCCACTAAAAGAGTGACAAATAGAGCAGTCCTCTTGTAAGTGGAGAGGGCCAAGACAGTAGACACAGGAACTGTGGTTGTCCGTGACCGACATTTTTTGGCCACACTGACAACGTTTAAAGCCAGATTTCATCTTTTCAGACATATTGAAAAAGTAAAGATAGTCCAGTCCAGTAAAAAGTCCAATCCAGCAAAAGTGTCAAATCCAGTTATAAAAGTCTGTTTGATACTAACTAAAACAAGCTTTTAGTCAAAATTTGTCAAATCCGAAAATGCCAAAAGGCAAGACTATAACAAGTATCTAGTCACAAGTCCAAGAAGGGGTAGGCCCCGAAAACTTTAAACTCGAAAGTTAACTAAGTTAACTATTCTAATTATCGAGAATTTGTAATGACTCACACACCTACTCTTATACTTTAAGTAACTAGATAAAATACTCTGAAATTAAAACAGAATAGATAAAAATCTTATCTGTACAGCCTCGAGCTAGTCTCCAACGATGCGTATGCAGCAGCGGCAAACTAGATCTGAGGTAAAGGCAGAGGGGGATTGTGGGTATTAGATGTCCTCGAGCTTCTTCTCGATGCAGAGCTTGCAGTCGGCCGGCACGGAGCCGAGGATCGGCTCCGGACCCATGTGTAAGAACAAAGGCGAGATTGAACACTCTCACATCTTAAATTTATGGTCTAGTGATGTGTTGATAACATGTTTCGAAAGTGCATTTTTATCAGATTTAATCCTTATATTATACAGATGTTCTCTTATTCTATCCCTTAGCCGCCTGTCGGTCTTGCCCACATAAAAAGCTGGGCAAGCTCCGCAGGTAGCAAGGTAAACAACATGCTGGGTGTTGCAGTTAGCCAAGGGATAAAAAGTGAAACTCTGTGATGTAATTGGATGTATAAACTTCGCTGTGCTATCTATAAATTCACTGTAAGTACATTTCTGGCATAGTTTAGTGCTACCAATAGTATCACTCCACTTTATATTACTTCAAATCCTATTGGAATTGCACAACATCCTATGCAGATTAAGTTTATTTTTATAGATAAAACTCAGGGACTCACCTACTATTTCACTAATGTTAGGATCTACCCTCAATATCTCCCAATACTTTAGATAAGCTTTCCTTATTTCATCAACATCTTGTGTGTAGTGAATGCCTATTCTCATCTTTTCATTATTTGTCATATTCCTATTTTGTATTACCTGACTTTCTTGGTGGGCAGCTGCGAAATAGGGGGAGGCACTCTATTTTCTTAATAGGTCCACATCTATAAAATTCTGATCAATTTCTTTAAGTCCATATGACCTGTCAAGTAATTGTTGTTTGAGATTATGTAACTCAACTTTATATCCTGTTTCTAATGAATTTAAGCGGGATACCCTCATTGCTTGGCCCTTAATGATGTTCTTAAAAACAAAATTAGGGTGCATACTTGACCTATGCAATAATGAATTCCTATAACAGTTTTTTCTAAATACTCCCGTATTTAAGAGACGACTAGGCATTCTCTCTACATACACATCTAAGTAAGAAACAAGTTGTTCTGAAGCTGTCATGGTGAATTTAAGGTAATTGGTTGTTGAATTCACTTGATCCAAAAATTCTAATAGTTCACCTTCACCAGATTTCCAAATTAGGAAAAGGTCGTCTACAAAACGTGTATAAAATCTAACGTTTTGTTTGTAACTATCCATCTTAAATAAATGCATACTGTCCCAATCAGCCATAACAAGGTTGGCGTAGCTATTGGCACAAAACGTGCCCATAGCCACACCATCCAACTGAATATAGACCTGGCTGTTGAATGTAAAAATATTATTAGTTAGTACTACCCTCATTAACTCACATAAAGTATCAATGTGATATTCGGTTGCTGTTTGGTCTGCTATCAAACATCTTTGAATACTATCCATACCATCTTGATTCGGAATGGTTGTGAAGAGGGATTGGACATCCAATGTTACTAACCAAAATCTATTTTCTGCTGTTGTATTTTTAATTGCATCATATAACATTATTAAAAAATGCTTAGTGTCCTTTAATATGTACGTATATTTATTCACAACAGGTCTTAACTTAGATTCTAAGTATATGGACAAGGGTTCAGTTGTCCAACCTCTCCCAGCAACTATTGGTCTCATGGGAGGTCTTTCAGGGTGCTTGTGCATTTTCGGGATACCTTGTATGCAAGGAATAATAGGCTCATTAACAGAGAAATATCTGTACAAGTCATCATTAATTCTACCATTACTAAGGTTATTTAACAGGATTGTGGATACTCTAGTAATAATCTGATCAATCTGTTTAGTATTAATCGGTCTATAAAATTGTGTATCACTCAGCATGTCAGTCATGCTCGAGATGTATCTGTTAGTATCCATAATAACGATGGGGCCTCCTTTATCAGCTGGCCTGATCGTAATATTACCATCACTTTTTAATGTTTTAAGAGCTTATCTCAGTTTAGGATGTAAATTTCCATACCATTTTTTATGTCTATTCTTTTTATCTATCTCATGCAACTCCTGCTCAATTAACTTAGAATATGCATCTATTAGTGGATGCAAACTTGGTATGTATGTGCTTGGTTTTCTAAAGGCATAAGCCCCATCGCTCAACTTGGAACTTCCGTAATCCATTTGTAGTTGGATTTTCCGAACATGTAATTTTAGATCTATAACTGAGTCTGTGATATCACTTTTAACCGATGGTATAAAAGAGAGGCCTTTTTCTAATACTGCAATTTCTTCCTTTATAAGTAGTCTACTAGAAATATTCCATATCAATGATTGCCTGTCTTCTCACACATTTTCTTGAGGGTCGGACCTGTGCGTTCTTCTTCGGGAAGCCTCCTCTTCTGCCTCCCTCTGCTCATTGATCGATCCCTTCCTCCTTTTCGAAAATCGGAGATGGGGAAAGGGACAATCTGATCTGTGCCCAGGACAGTGGCTTTATTTACGGAGATTTTCTTTCTGACTACTTCATCACTGATTGGTAGCTTATTGCTATCAGCCACAGATACTATGGGTTCTTCAATTACATCTATTGTACCATAACTGGATGGTTTACTTAATTCTTCCATAGAGGCTACTCTGGGGGATTTAGTACTCGTGTCATCCTCCCTATGAATTTCTGCTACTGTTGTAATTTCATTAAAGCTATCTGTGACTATGCATGAACTTTGTATTTGTACAGATGCAGTATTACTATTGTGTTCACCCACTTTACCTTCACTATGATCCACAATACAACTCATATTCTTATTTACATTATTTCTCAAATTGTTTCTATTTCTGCTTGTATCTACCCTCCCTTGTGTAGGGTTGGGTTTATTGTCCCTGGGCAAGGTGAAGACCTGTTCATGGTTAAAGTCTACTGTGTCCCTCCGAATTTTACTCTGCTTCTGCTCCATGAGTTTCTTCTCGAACAAATATACATTGTCTAATAATTTTTCAAAGGCTTTATCCAGTATAGATTTCGGGTAAGTCTCTTGGACGTGCCTCTGTTGCTCTCTTAATTTCTCTCTTAGGGCAGCTTCTTCTGGTGAAAAATAATCATTCATTAGTCTCATGTATCGAATGCTGGTGTTAATGTTTATCATTTGCCATTTATACAGAAGGTCAGGGTACGTTGTGCCTGTAGTGGGCATCTTCAGTACACGTAACCCTCTGGGAATGATTTTACGTGTTATACATACTTCGAAGTGTTGCCTCTGTAACTGCATACGTTTTAGTTTCATAAAGTCAATTTCCATTTGATTGAGCAATGTAGATAAACCACTACAACTAGCCTCGATCACATCCGGTTCCATATCATCAGGGATTATATTATATGCCAGTAACAGATTGTCCTGGCCTGAAACACAATTTTCAAATCTCCTGCTTTTGTAATCAACCATCTCTGGTTTATAGGGTAGTTCAATCGGTGCATCAATTAGCTCTGCCATTACTATGCAGCAAATCAGAAGAAAAATAACAAGTATGAAAATTGCTGCTGTGTATGTGAAGTTAAACATCATATAGTTATTTCTCAAACTTTTGATAATCTTACATATTTGGTTATATACTAGCAGTCGCTGAGTTAAGTTAGGTCTATGTGATTCGTGTATCTATGTGTAATATGGTATGCTTCTTTGGTTTCTAAATGTAATTTTTACCTTTAGTATAATCCCCATGCCTTTACATGCAGTTAATTGTTACTATCATCTTGACTCAGATGGACACATTTATGCATTACAAGAAGGTTATAATATTTAACACTTGACTTTCATATACATAAGTAATCTACTGGAGGCTGTACCAACAGCAAATAAAGATGGTTTAGTTAATCATTATCGCTGAGTCAAGTGAAGCTCGAGCGGCTTGGTCTCGTGTGTAATATGGCATGTTTCCTTAGTACTACACCAGTTTTAGTTTAATTTATATGTTTTTACAAAATAATGATTCATTGTTGTTAGTTTAGTTCAGGTGGATATATTTATGCATTATAAATGGGCTACTCTACCCACTAATGTATTGATCTATATATAAGATATTTGCCAGAGGCTTTATTAATATGTAAATGGGCAAAAATAGTTTCGGTCTAGTGGACCAGCGCTTCTGATGTATGTTTTTATTTTTATTTTTTGTATTTTATATAAGATATTTAGTTTAGTTAATATGGATGTGACCTTAATTAAGTTTTGGTCCAGCAGACCATTGTTGATGAGCGTTTTTATACACTCCATATAAATGTTATTTAAAGCTTAGTTTTTAAATAAGGTTGCTCACTAATTGATCTAAAGGGAAGTGATGTCATACTAGTAGAAAGTATATATATATATATACATATATATATATATATATATATATATATATATATATATATATATATATATATATATATATATATTGAAAATGTTATATTGTATTTGGCCTGAGGAAGCCTATAAGGTGAAAGCGCTAGCCAGTTCTATGTTATTAAAGTTTTTTAACCATTTGGATTACATCGCAGAGTTATTTCTTACTTGTGGATTGTGAATTATCAGTGGTGAGGTGAATACCGACCTGGAAACTTCAGTAATTCGCCGTGGGTAGTACCAGTGGTGTTTTTATACAACAAATTTTGGTTAACAGTTTCGAAAAGGCAAAACATTTCAATTGTTTGTCATACCCGTTTTCAACGGCAGCCTCTAGTAGTCGGCTGGATTTTTTGCCGCCAACATACTGAAAAGTGATTTAACAGCAACTAATTAACTGTAAGTAAAGAAGTGAATTTGCTCTTGAATTTGTTGCACTGCCAAGGCGTTCTCCACATATACTGTCATTGTTTGTTTTCAGGATTAATTTAAGTCTTCTAAACTACTCCTTACTGAGCTTTATTTGTATTTGTTCATGTTTTATTGCTGATCTTTCATAAATTCCCAAGTATTTATACACTACCTCTTGCTCAAGTTCTTTATATCACATTCTTGTCCCAAACTGATGTTTTCCTGGTGCAGCAGTTTTCCTTTTTTAAAGATTGCTTTTGCACATTTATCAAAACCAAATGATATTCCAATATCATCTGAAAAAGTTTTGACAACCTGCAGCTGTGCTTTCAGTTCCTCATCTGATGAGCTATACAGTTTTAAATCATCAACACAGAGAAGATGGGAAGTCTTTAGGCTTTGTTGTTTTCTAGCAGCCAAACTGTAGCCATGGCCTAAGCTGTTAAGTAAACAGCTTAATTGATTAATGGCAAGGCAGAATAGCAATGGTAACAAATAGTCACTCTGGAATATCCCCCTTTGAATTTTTATCCCTGCGATAATAAACTGTCCTTTATCAGGGCTTAATTGCAAAGTGGTCTGCCACTGTTTCATGGTTACTGTAATGTGGTCAATCAGTGTAGGGTATATCTTACACATTTTTAAGCACTCTTTTATCCATGAATGTGGGATACTATCAAATGCTTTTTTGTAGCCAATACATGCCATACTTAGAATTTTCCTTCTTACAGTTCTCCACTATAACTTTAACAACAAATGATCATTTGTACCATATGAATTTCTTTTATTGCCCTTTTGTTCTACTGCCATAATTGAGTTTTCTTCTAAATGACTATAAACTGTCAGCGTCAATTCCCGTGTATAGTTTATACATCGTCGGAAGACAAGTTACTGGTCTCTAATGTTTAGGGTAGCTTGCAGGTTCATTCTTAAGTAAGAGCATTGTTTCTCCTGTTGTTAACTAGTGTGGTGTGCGTTCAGGGTGCGCGTATAAGTAGTTCTTGCTCATGGCTAACTCCTCGTGCAAAGAAGTTAATACTTTAAGCCAAAAGTTAGGTACTACATCTGGGCCTGGGGTTTTCCAATTAGAGGCTTTTCTCAACTTTGTTTCAATCTCTCTGGCTGTTATTTCATCCCATTTCATATCCTGTACCTTTAAACCTCTTATTCTTACTTTTACTTCTTCTATCCATTTAGCATCTTTGTTATGTTCCACAGGATCTTCATAGATACTTCTCCAAAATGTATCTACTTCCACTTTTTTTGGCGGTCTTTCAATTCCTTTTACCTTATTTCCCAATTCTCTAGAAAACTTTTTTGGGTCATCAATAAATTTCTTATTTTGTGCTTTTCCCTTATATCTATCTTCATATCTTCTAAGTCTTTCCGCCTGTTTTGAAATTTTTTGTTTATCTCCAATAGTACATAATAGATCCTGGCCTGTTATAATACTGCGCATTACTCTTATTGCATTTATCTTTCTTAGTATTTTTTGATCTGTTCCCTCTTCTATAATCTTCTAACAATGACACTTCTTGTCTTAGCTGCTTTATAGTTTTCTCTATTCGATATTTCCATGATGGTATTCGCTTTCGCCCCCTCCTTTCCCTCGCTACCCTGTGTTCCTGTGGTAGAACTTTATCAGTTAATAATTCAGCAGCACAGCAATTTATTGTATTTACTTCTATTGTATTACATGATCTCTATGGACAGTCCTAATTACTATGTTCATTTTTTTATCAAGCTTCTGACATTTGGGGTTTTATTAACCTTCTGCAGTCTATTTCTCTAATTGATCTTGATATATCTGTATTTGTCTATTAAATCAAACAACTCTTCCCTTAACTCCTTTTCTTCTACACTGAGGGCACATCCCTTATTTTCCGTTTCCTGCAGGCATTCTATAGAAAGTTCTAAGCATCTTCCTGTGGCACATTCTCTTTAATTTCATCCTGTGCCATCTGTTGTTCTGTCATATGGGAACTCACTGGCCTATCACTCCTCAACATTAACTGTATCAGAGTTTCCACAATGTCCTGTTACTTTCCTTGCTGTCTAGCTTCAAGTGAATGTTTACACTGGTTTCCCGTGGAAGGCTCCAAAATATCTTGATATGGCATCTGACCAATTACTTCCTGTTCCACTGGTTTCCCCTTAATTTGGATATACATTGCTCTATCCTGTTGTGGTGCTTTCCGCATTTGATTTTCTACTCTGAATCCTTTTCTTTGCAGCTATTCCATTACCTCAATTTCTATTTATTTGACTTTTCCATTAATAATCTCTTTTTCTACTTTTCCTCTTAGTCTTATTTTTTGTATTGTAAAGTTTTCCATATCCGGATTCCTTTGCCTATATTTTTCTTCAAATATCTTTGGTGCTGCTCTTTTTGCATTGGTTAGTTTTGCTTTCTCCTTTGCATAAATATTACACCATATTAAATCTCTTTTCCTTTCCCATGTCGATATTTCTTCTTCACGTCTCCTGATCTTCTTGCTCTTCCTTATTCTGGGGACTCACTACATCATGCTGTGATGTAGTCTGTTTCGGACCTTCTACATTAAATCCTTCACTTCGCAGGCACTCCATAACTTCAACTTCCATTTCTTTAACTTCTGCTTTACTAATCGTCTTTTCCTACTTAACATCTTTGTGTTATTAATCTTTTTATTGTGAAATTTTCCATATCTGAATGCTTTCGCCTGTATTTCTCTTTGAATATCTTTGAGACTGCCTTCTCTATACTAGTTAACTTGGCTTTCTCCTTTGCATAAATATTGCACCATATCAAATCTCTGTTTCTTTCCTATGTCCGTATTTCTTTTTTATATTTTCAAATATCTCTAGGTTTTGTTGTTTATATTTTCTCACTTCCTCAGATGCTTCTTTTTCCAAAGAGATCAATGTTTATTGATCTATATACTGTTTTTCAAAAGTCTGTTGTATTAATGAACACAAATTTTTATTTGAAGCTTGTGACAGTTTTTCCTGCGGAAGTATTTTTCTTTCTTCTAATTTTTCTCTTAATCGTTTTGTATATCTTGTATGTGGAAATTCTGGCCTTTTTACATAATAGTAACAATACATAATTTATTTCTTATCCTCAATAGTGCACTCTATCATCTTTATGGCTCTTCTTTGGCCAATCAATTTTTGTCATTTTTTGTGGACTGCTACTTCCTTCTACAACAAGGGGGGCCATCCTCCCCTTTACCCTGGCCTGGCCTCATTGTAGGAATATTTCCATATTTGAGGATTATACACTGTAATTTTTTCCAGTCCTGGCAGCAGTGTGCCTACCAGGATTGGGCACTATTTTATCCTGGGTCTTGTGCACCCAGCTATCTTTTTTATTTTTGATTTACTTCTGTCCATGATATATGCTACATAAATACAGTCTATATATCAGTGTTGCCTTGATGATATGTTGTAAAAAACAGGGTCCACCTCGAGAAGGTACTCACCAAGACTTGAGGATGAATTCAATTTCAGCACTACTACTCTCCTTTGCTTGCTGACTTTTCATCTTTCCATCAGGACCTACTGCTTGCACTGTGTGAGTGTCACAGCATGCACCAGTATATGGCATGTGTATTCCCAAGCATGGGAGTTCCGAGAAAAAAAATACCACACTGGAGTGGAAGGAAGGATGAACTTAGTGGAAGGAAGGATGAACAAAATACACAAATTACAAGTTCACCAAGGAGTGTCCTAAACTTCATTCATTGTTTTTTTAATATCATATAAACTCAAAATATGAAACATATTACATAAATGTAGATATAGAGAACACTTTTGTCAGTTTAGAGCACAGGATTCTGACTAAGAGCCTAGGTTTGATTCCTTAGCAGCTTTGCCAAATATGCAGCTCTATGGAATTCCATTAACCAAATTCCTCCTGGGTCACCCTTGAGAAAAGTTACTTGTGCTTATTGAGTTTACCTGGTTAACACATGCAAAGAATATAAACTGAGTAAATGAATAGTTTCAAAACATAATTATCCACATATATAAATAACAGAACTGTAACACGATAATAAACTTAAATAAACCATGTTCTACACTATTCTCTAATCTTTCACCAAAAATTACAATATAAACATATCTACAATGATTAATCTGACATCTGTCAGCTTGCATTTCACAAATCCAACATGCTGCATTTTTGGCGTGCTTACAAGACATTCTGTACTGTAATATTTAATGCTGTTGTCTGGAATGCAAGTGAACTTTGGCATTATGAATGTTTATTTATTTTGTTCTCTAGACTTCCCGTTCCTGTCCAAACAAGGAATGCATAGCATGCTCTTTAAATGTATCTTTGTGTTCTTTCTCCTGAGAAGTATTACTTGCACTTTATTACTACTGATTCATCACATTGTTATCTTGCATTAAGTTCACTGAATTCAATATTGTTTACACAATGACATGTTACATTCAGACCTGCTTAAGCGTAGCATATCTTTTGTCACCAAACTACCCATCCTCCAACTCTACATCTTTACAGAAACAAATTGCAAATTTCAGTAACTTCATTTCAACCTAGCACTGAACCACATTCAGGTGAAATAAACTTCTATTCTAGCCAAGTCCTTTTGAAGCTTGACAGTGGACATTTCTATATATTTTTTCCAAATGCAAAATTATTTAAAATCCATGTATAAAAATAAATGAAATACAACTCCGATGGGTTTACTGCACCTGCAACTGTTTCACTATACAATGCGGTAAGACTGTGTAAACAAAACAGCATTTTCAATATTATTTATGCAAAAGAAACTTAAAGACAGATGAAGTGAAACATACAGGGACATTCTTCCTTCAGATGGGTCTGATGATGCCACAGGAAGCTCCATTAAAAACCCTGCAAGGAATTACAACCCTGGGAAAGAAAGTACAAGGCTGCCTTTGGCTGTTTAAATATAACTTTACACAAAATGCAGACTTAGAAACAATTATGGCTTACCTACACTCTTCCCAAACAGGCAGGATAGCAATTCACAGGTTAGGAAAAATGCAAGAGTTTAATGCTAAAAGCAGAGAAGATTATTATAATTCTCTTACCTTTTAAGATACATAAGGAAGAAGCACATAATTGTTTTATTTCTTACTCAAATGTTATACTACAGACTTAAAGCATTCTGCCAGGTTTTCTAACGAGTCAAGCTTAACCAAATAAGGAGTATTGGTGATTTAATTTCTCACATTACTGATATAAAACATTACTTTAACTTTCAAAAGAAAAATGCCATGTTTCATAACTAATATATCCAAAAAGTATGTATGTTAAAAAATAAATAAAGGGTGCTTGAACAGAAAGGAATTGATATTTTTTAGTGCTCAGACTAAACATACACACATCTCACAAGCAGATGTTAGGGGCGACTGCATTCTTGCAAGCAGATTTGAATTTGCACACCAGTTCTTTGCAGAAATTAATACAAAGTACGTTGTCACATTATTCTGTACCTACCCTAAAATAAAGAGTTACAGATAAGTAAATATAAAAAGAAACACACTGCTGCATTTGTTTTTTCCAACAAAGTTTGATTTGTAAATAAGAAAATTAACTGAGAAAAATATTTTAATGAGAAAAATACCAGTTCTTCTTTCGGCTTTTCCTGGTTAGGGGTCGCCACAGCGGAACTCCGGTCCGCTAATGATTGGCAGCTGATTTTTATGGTGTCGAGTTTCCAACCCGATGCCCAACCTTCAACGAAGGCACGCCCATTCATGCATGTCTTTCGAACCCTACTCGACCACGGGGAGGACATGCAGACTCCACACAGAAGGCGCTCCAGCCGAGAATCGAACGGGAGTACCTCTTGCTGTGAGGTGACAATGCTACCGCTGCACCACTGCGGCTTTAATGAGAAAAATACCAGTAATGTAACAAAAAAAAGGTAAGATTTGCACTTCTTTTTATAAAATAATGAACTAATGGAAGACTGTTTACTATGGCTAAGCATGAATGTGGTGTAAAGCATTATCTTTTCACATACACTGCTAAGTTACAGTCGTATGTGGTAGAAAACAGAAACGTGTTACAAAGGTGAAATTGCTGCGAGCTCACCCTTATAAACTGCACCATCAGGGATTTCCTAAGAGAAAATGGTGACTTGAGAATTCATCTTGCAATGTAGAGCTCAGCCACTTGTTACCTTGTCAGCTTTATACTAAAAAAAGTTTAAGTGATCCAAATAAGCCCTGACCACAAAGTCATCCTCTTCTGATCCATTATTTTTAATTTTTTTTTAAGAAGTTCTGACAGAGTTTTTTAAACATCCTTATTAAATAATCACTTAAGACATAGTCAAATATACATTTACGGAAAAGAAAACCACTTTAAAATTTTTCCATTTAAACGCAATATACATCACATATATACAGTATTCTTTGCTACTGTAATCAGTCCAACATTACAAAAACTTGCTGAGTTTCTGCCTTCTCTTAAACCTCATACCTCCTCCTCCTCCTGAACATTTTATGCATATAATGTTCCTACTACTTCATTTACTACTACATAATTTGCTCCGTCCTTTTTCTACAAATCCCTCTTCCAGTTCTTTTATCTGTTTTATAATATTCAGTACCTCAAATACAGTTGATGTAGACTGATTTCCATTTTCTAGTAATTGCTTTTTTGAAAACCAGCAGAATTAAACTTAATAAGGAGTTGTTATGTCTAGGCAATTGAGATCCTCTATCCCAGCTAAAAATAATTACTTCCTTGTAGCTATTTGCTCACCCAATATATCTGATAGAGTACTCTGCAGGTAAGTTTTTAAAATATGCCAACTGATTACACAACCAAAAAAAGAAGTTATGTACTTACATAATGTTCCATGTTTGTAGTCCATCTCGCCTACATTCTTGCTGGATGGTTTGGAGCCGATATTCGGCTCAGACTTGGCCGATACTAAAGCTCGAGAGCTTTTACTGGCTCGGCAATTCCCCAGATCTTGTTTGCAAGAAAGCAGTAAGTACCTAAAATGTATGAATTATCAAAAACTGTACACATACAGACAAAAATGTATATAATATAATCCATGCCAGGTGGACAACAACTATAACCAGGTCAGACAGCACCAGTATAGTCCACCAGATCCTCCAGCAACAGGAAGGGGGTAGGAGGGAGGGACGCAAGAATGTAGGCGAGATGGACTACAAACATGGAACGTCATGGTAAGTACATAACTTCTTAATGCTATGTAGACCTATCTCGCCGTAATTCTTGCTGGATGGGACAGCGTCCCTAGCACCTTTATCCTGGGTGGCTCAAGCGAAGAGACTCTTCAGCACAGTGGACCTAAAGGGTGACCTATCCTGGGAGGCCAAATCCAATTTGTAATGAGCGACAAAAGTATGTGGTCTTACCCAAGTAGTTGCTGCGCAAATAGTATCAAGTGGGAGCCTAGATCTTAAGGCACAAGTAGATACTGCCCCAGTAGAATGGCTTTTTACTTTGTCAGGGTGAATCGTGGACTAGAGCATCCCCGGGTGACATCCCCGGATGGGGAATGAGGGAAAAGTATCTGCTGCACTTGGTGGTAAGGTGAGTGGCGAATAGGTCGCAGCAAGGCTGGCCCCATTTGTGAAAGATCTCTTTCGCAACTTCTGCATTCAGGGACCACTCGTGAGGCATCAGAATTGCCCGACTGAGTCTGTCTGCTATCACATTGGATTTCCCTGGGATGTACATTGCTACCAGAAAACTTTGAGTGTCCATCGCCCATTTCCAAACTCTTAAGGCCTCTAGGCAAAGCGGGTACGATTTGGTTCCCCCTTGCTTGTTTATGTACCACACAACAGACATGTTGTCTGACTGGATCGCAATTGTCCCTGTGGGAAGGGAGCTGTGAAGTGCTTGCAATGCATACAGCACCGCTCTCATCTCCAGAACATTGACATGCAAGTGGTTCTCGTGGTTCTGCCAAGTACCTTGGACTGTCATTCCCAGATAATGCCCCCCCACCCTATTTGGAAAGCATCCATGGTCAAAACTGCTTTCTCTTGGGGAGGAACAAGTGGACGACCTAGGAGAAGTTGTTCTGTGTGCAACCACCATGTCAGATCCTTCTTGCAGTTGTTTGTTATAAAAATCTGATGAGACAATGGAAGGTCTTGCATCAACCACTGGGCAAATAGCAGCCACTGAAGTATCCTCATGTGTAGATGGGCTAGAGGAACTAATAGGATGGAGGAAGCCATAGTCCCTAGGACTTGAAGGACTACCCTGGCCTGAACTTTTTGCTTGTTTAGCAAGGATGTGACTTGACTGCGTAGAGACTCTACTCTTTCTGGTGTTAGGCTTGCTGACATGGTGGTTGTGTCTATTTCTGAGCCTAAGAATACAATGTGCTGCGAAGGAGATATAGCTGATTTTTTAGGTTGACTGTGATGCCTAAACTGATGCACAAGGATAGAGTCTTGTCCCTGGTTCTGAGGAGTTGATGCTTGGTGGCAGCAGTGAGGAGCCAGTCGTCTAGGTACGGGAACACCTGGAATCCTTGACATCTCAGGGGAGCCGTTACCACTGCCAAGCATTTGGTGAACACTCTGGGGGCTGTAGTGAGACCAAAGGGGAGTGTTCAGAACTGAAAATGACTGTCTCCCAGCCGGAAGCGTAAGTGTCTCCTGGAGTGTCTGTCCATTTTGATGTGGTAGTACGTGTCCTGGACATCTATTGAGCACATCCAATTGTCTTTCCCGATAAAAGGGAATATCAACTGCAGAGTGATAATTCAGAACTTAGATTTCTTTATGGACTTGTTGAGCCTGCTGAGATCTAGAACGTATCTCTAGTTTTTTTTGGGGATTTACAGAACAACATTTTTCCTCCTGTATTACCCTTGGGATAGGGTCTAGATGGGAGGGAAAAATGGACTCCGATAGCAGATAAGGTTTTCTCTTCCTGCCCGCACCTGGTCAAAGTCTCTTTCACTTGTGGTCCAAAAAGAGATGAACCATCAAAGGAGACGTTAGTGAAGGAAGACTTAAAGGATTCCGTGAAATTACAAAGATGCATCCAAGAATGTCTCCTGAGGGATATTCCTGCTGCAGCTGCCCTACTCGCTCCATCTGCTGCATACGATATCAGCCTCATGGAGGAGTTAGCTATCGACGTAAGGGTGGAGAGCTGCGCAGAAACCTTATCCATGGATCCCAGAGCTACTGAACCCTGGAGGATATCTCGCAACTCCTTCGGGAGATCCCTCTGAAGACGAGTAAAATAGGTAAGGTAATTCAGCGATCTTAGTGTAAATGCCGCTGAAGAGAAGGTACGCTTCCCATACCTATCCATCGTCCTGGACTCTTTGTTAGGAGGATGGATATTAGAAGATGTTTCGGATAACTCCTTCTTGGTGGCCGCTGTTACCACCATAGCATCAACGGGAACTCCTTTACTAAGAAAAGTCTTATCTTCAGGTGCTATCATGAATTTATTTGGCCTCCTCGGTATTGGCTCCACTGAGTCTGGGGAGGTCCAGGCTTTCCGCGATATGACTCCTAAGAGTTGGTCATAAGGCAGTGTCACCCAGGAGGTGGAAGGTCGGGAACCAAAGGCCTCAAGATACACTGATTCATCCTCAGTAGGGTTAGAGGTCTTCCAGTCACCTCTCTGTCTAAGGATTTCTAGGATGTCAGAAAAGGAGACATCCTCAGAGGGGGATCTAGGGGACCCTTCTGATTCCTCCAAATCAGTGTCAGAAGTGACAGACTCAGGTGAGTCAAGATGCTTCCTCTTACACAGCCTCTTCCGAGGGAGGTCTCCAGTGGGATAATCTGGGGAGGTCTCGGAAGAGGGGCAACTCCAATGGGGGCTGCTTGAGCCTCCGGTTCCCTATGCTGTGGGAGTGGCAGGGGGGGAAGAGGTTGCTGCCTTCTGCTGGTGGGACACAGGTTCCAAAGGTATGGCCTTAGCAGAAGATAAAGCCTTCTCTATAGCTTCAAAAGCCTCTCCCCCCCGTTCTGAAGAAGACCTCTGCTCCGTGGAGACGGAGGGTCAGCTACGAGCAAGGGGGATTGGCTCCGAAACAGATGTGGGAGCCGAGCTGAGTCGAACCGAGGCACTGAGAGGGAGGCTCGGTTCCGAAGAAAACCCAGGGTGACGGTCTCCCTCGGAGTCGACTCAAGAGCGTCGGCTCCCAGATCCCTTGGCTCCAGACTGAGCCACCGAGGATAGAGCAATCAGTTCCGAGGAAGCAGGGAGGATCCCCGGAACTGACGGATCCAAGACTGAAGAACCTGAAGTGATGGGCTCCAAGAGCGAAGCAGTCGGAGGAGGAACAGTAAGGGGGTCAGCTCCGAAGCCTTTGGGACCGGAGGGGCCAATTTCTTTGCCACAGCTGGATCTGAAAGGAACCTCTTCACCACCCGCTCAATGTCCTCATCTGAGAGTGTCCTGGAGGATCTGGTGGAGACAGAAAGAGATCTCCCATTCTCCAAAATAGGAGATCTCAAGGTAGGTGACACAGGATCAATATCTGGTAAATGTCTCAGTACCGAAGGTTGCCTTGGCACCGAGGAGACCGACGGTACCAATGTGGAAGAAGCTGAAGCGGAGCCAGAACTCCTTGGCTCCGACACTTTGGTCTTTTTCAACGGCTCCGAAGTTGGGGCTGAAGATTTCCATTTTGAAGACTTAGGAGCTGCCTGACCAAGTTCCAGCTGTTCCTGGAAGGAACTGGTCATAAGACCCCTATCAATTAGTTTTTATTTCCTCTCATTCAAGACCCTAGTATGAAACGCATGGCAAAAGGTACAGGGCTCTTGCAAATGAGCTTCACCTAAACAGTACACGCAACTGGTGTGACTGTCTGTCAAAGACATTTTTTGTGAGCATCTATCACACTTTTTAAACCGATGATTCTTATGCTCTCTATCCTTTTCTTTAGACATTCTGACAGAAAACTATAGTCTAACTAGAGAATGCAACAACAACAACTAATTACCAACAATAAGATAGTGAAGAAGAGAGGAGTTATATAACTTTTTTTTTTTTTTATATAAGACACACTCAGGGAGGAAAGGCCCTCTAACTTAAATGGGCACTACGGCCCTCTAACTTAAACGGGCTGTACAATCCTAAGGGGAAAATAGGGGTCAGAAACTCTAAAAACAGTCACACAAGAGATTATTAGTAGTAAGGACTGTGATAGAATACTAAAAGTTAAGAAAAAGGACTAGATTTAGTAAATAAACTGTTACTTAACGAACGAGCCAGTAAGACACAACCTTGAACCTTTTGCGGCAAACGAGATCTGGGGAATTGCTGTGAAGCACCATGGGATAGGGGTTAGCCTCGAGCCAGTAAAAAGATCTCGAGCTTTAGTATCGGCCGAGTCCAGCAAGAATTACGGCGAGATAGGACGACATAACCTCATATGTTCCCAGTTACCTCTTCTCCATCACACCTTGGAAAAATTCTTTGAAGTCTGCTTGAGGTATAAAAATAGATATGCAACCACTTCCAAGTAAAAATCCTAAACCTTCTGAAGTTCGGTGCATAATTCGGATCCATACTACATATGTCTTCTCACTGTTAGCTTGTAGATTTAGTTTCAGTCTCTCTTCCTAACCTTTTCTAACCTCCTCTGATTGATTCTCATTATTTTTAATTTTTAGTTTTAATTTGTTCGTTTCTTAGCTAGCTAAGCACAGTGACCATCTAGGTCCCTTTTCAATCTTGATCCAAACCACAATGGCAAGGACAAAGAAAATATATGTACACATTTTAGAGTAACCAGTCAGACTGCATGTTTTTGGAAGGAGGACATGAACCAGAATACACAAAGAAATGCATGGAGACAAGGTAAGAATACGTGTACACCACACAGACAGTGACCAGAGGTCAGGACTGAGCTATGAGGCAGAGATCATTACTAGAAGTGATAGTACTTACTATGAACCATACTCATATGCTGCTGTTCATACTCCCTTGTATTAATACTGCGGCACTTTTACCAGAAAGCAGATATCACACCTTGACCACTAGTCAGGCAATGAACTGAGTTTTGCACAGTACAATCACTCTGAATTATAAGACACTAACCTGTCACATTTCTGTTCATTCAAAGGAAAACATTTAATGTCTGACTTTACATATGACATGAAATATTTACAATTTACAACAGACTGTGGAAAAATAGTTTATCATTAGAGATAGTAGAGAAATGAATCCTCACTATAAGAATTTGTTTTTGATACACACACACACACACACACACACACACACACACACACACACACACACACACACACACACACACACACACGCAAAGAGGTGAAGTCCAACAAGCAAAGACCAGCACCATGAAGAAAAGACAACGTGTAAATACAAAACAGCTGCTGTCACTAGTCCGTAGGGCACAAAATCAAACTTTAATAAAAGGATTAAATTAATAAAACAGCTGATAAGCACTTTCGGGTTTCGGAGAACCCTGCATCAGATCTAACTCCATCCATAGGACATCTCCATTAAATAAGTCTATTAGCCAATCATATGCTTCATAGAGGCACCACCCTTCTACAAGCCAGTCAAATCCTTCTATGTAACTTCCGCCCTTTAAGGGCTGGTTTTACAGGTATATTTGTGTTTAAGCCTGGTAATACAAGGGCTTGTAGTCTGGCTATCCACTTCATCTCATTTTGTTCAGTTTTTAAAGTGATGTCACCACCTCTAACTTTAATTTTCATCACTTTCAAGGCCATAAACTGAAAATAATGTCCTGGATTCTCATTAACATGTTTAAATAGCGGATTTTTAACATCTTTTAACTTGATGTCGCTTATATGTTTAGAGATGTGTTCCTTGAAGCATTTATCAGTTTTACCCACATAAAAACATGTGCAAAATCCACATATTGCCATATACACCAGGTGTTTAGTGTTGCAGTCCGCATAACTGTAACACTGATATTTCTTACCAGTCTATGGATGCACAAATTCATTACCCGTAAAAATATGTTTACAACATGTACAAAGTCTACAAGGAAAAGTGCCACTTTTAGTCATGGTAGATGTGGGTACATCATTAGATGGATAATACAGCAGTTGTTTCAAATTCTTATTCCGACCATATATGAAACTTGGTTGCGGACCAACTATATCGCTCAATGCACCGAGTATTTTCCAGTTACACCAGATAACATCACTCATCTGTTTCACATCACTTGCATAGGTAAGCTTGATACAATGCCTCATACTATTGCACGTCAACCGTTTCCGCTTGTCAGTTGTTCGTCCTTCATTTTGTGGGACAAGGGCAGGAATATATTCATGCCGAATGAAAGGTTGCTCTTTGGAATTTCTCACAGACCATATGTGTTTCACTTCTCTATCTATTTCCTTTTCTTCATATCTCCTTTAAATATATTTGCTTGCTATTGGATTATTTTGAACCATTGGAACAGGAACTGTTAAATGAAGCAGAGAGATTGTAAAATGAGATTACGCTAAAATATACCGAGCCGGCTCATTTAAAGAGGCTGGATTACATGTATTTAAATAGTGCATTAGACTCTAGATTAGAGGCTGTTAAAATAAAAAAGTTGGTCAAAGACTTTAAGGATTTTAAGAATGGAATCCAAGAGAATGAGAGTGCTGATAATGGAAAAGAACTGGTGAATTTGAACTTGGTAGATTCTGCTTCAGCAGATTCCAGTTTGAGGAGAGAAGCTGTTAATATAGATGAAAGGCACACCCACTCCCAAACAGATAATAATACAGTGGGTGCGAGGCCTAAAGAGAAACAAGACAGAATAAACCTGGACTTTGTGTTGCCTTCAGTTTTTCCCCCAGCTGCCTCTGAAATTTAATATGACTTCTTCGATGACATCATCATAGTTTTATATTTAAATGTGTACTGGCGCGAAAGCCAGTGTTTGTCTGATGAAGTTTGGACATTGGTCTAAACGAAACCTGTTAGTACATAATAAGCAACTGTTTCTGTGGAATAAAAGGTTTTAATATAAAACATTGGCAAAGTTCGTTTGCTGGACTTGGTTTGCTGATTTTGGCTTTAAGGAGCCTGTCTTTCGTGTCTGGTGCATGTTCCTTCCACTTCTTGTCTTCTGAAGATACACAAGACCTGATAGACCCTCCCTTGCGCCCCCAGTGTATTGGGATCTGGGTGGTTAACTGAACCCCTCTCTATATTTGTTGAAGCCACTCTAAAAGATATGGTGTGGACTAGCAAAACAGTGATTAGAGATACTGGGCATTTTCTTACTCTCCTTTAGGATTTTGATGAGTCTAACATGAATGGTGACTAAGTTTTGGTCACATTAGACGTGGACAGACTCTTTACAGCAATACCAAATGACACTGGCATAGAATTCCTGAGACATTATTTAGACGTGGAGACTGAGTTTGACCGCTCCAAACAGGGCCGGCCTTAGCTGAAACGGTGCCCTAGGCGAAGTACTGCTCTGGCGCCCCTTAAGCCCCACCCACACCATACTCAAACCACATCCCTATTTGAGCCACACCCACATACTGTCCACTCCCACAAACCTCACTTCAGATCTTTCAAGGTTTAAATGTATGAAAAAACAGTCATACTGTGACACCTTAAGACTGCAATTGAAGGCTGAATGCTCCTTAATAAACCTGCTTGATCTGCTGCTAGTGTAGAGCTTCTCTACAGTCATGAAAGACAGTATTAACTTTTTTGCAAGGTGCATTGATGTCTAGATGTAGAAGTTCTCATTTGTAGTGTAGCATCAACTCTACATTAACACATTACTATATACCCTGATGTGCTTCATGCTCTTCACAGGTCAACCATCAAGTCCACATACTTCAAAGACAGCTACACATTGTGATGTGGTGGTGCTGCAGCTTTATGCTGACCCAGAGGCCAAAAAGGAAAGCAGTGTTACTACTAGTGACTGCAGTCTTCAACTTTGCATACAACTTACCAATAGCCAGCAGATTTCAGAATTGTATTGGCAGTGTTTATCCATTAAGAGTTACAGATGGATGTGGTACCTCTTAAAGAGGGCTAGTGAGGATGAGGAACATGTTCTAGAGGCTATGAACTCTTGTTTCAAAAGATTAAGTAGATACCACTGTACTCTCTTCACATGCAGTGTCCTTGCAGTTAGTAGTTAGTGTTGAAACAGAAAAGTCTGGCAACTAAGCCTCCCCTGAAACCAAGACCATCAAGAAAGACTTTTGCAGTTAGAATGATCCCTACATTTGTTTGAAGAAAAAATTGAAACAGCAAGATAAACAGGAAGCATCAAAGAGTTTGTTGAACAGCAAGGTAAAAGCATAATGGTGTGACTCCCGACAATCACCCAACTGAACATAAAAGTGTTAACAAATGTCAAAGTAAAACATTGTGATTCACTTTTTCAAACCTTTTACAAAAAAAAAACATTGTAATGTAGTATACACAAATAAATCTACACTTGTTAAATATTAGCATGGAGACGAACCAAAGGTTCACAACCTGATACAGTTAATCCATTTGCCAAATATGCAATCCTGCAGCTCTGTACTTTTAAATCTTTATGATTTACTTTAAAATACATGAATGACATGTTTTATCATTACTCCATTATAAAAACTGAAAAGAACATGTACTGGGAGCATTTCTGCATCAATTAAAAAAGAATACATCATAACTGCTTGCAATACAGAGTTCCATAATACTGACAGTGAATGTACCAATAAGAAAACCAACATAAATCTCAGTGCCTTTTTATCTCTAGCTATATGTCAAAGACATGCATCTGGATCATTTCTCCCCAGGTCTACACTGAAAACTGGCCTCGTTCCAAGTCGGACCATGTGTAAACAAAGGTTTAAAAACAAAATCACCTCTATATACACCTCTATATACACCTCTAGTGCCCAACAAGCAGTGTAGGAAACGCTGAAAAGGATTAACCACTGACGAAAGGAAATGTGGATGAAGTGAAAGCAAACTGCAGTACCTATACATCCATCTATACCTATACATCCATCCATATGATGGACTGCTTTGTATTCTGTGTTACAGCATGTGAAAATTCAGTAAATCCATACTCTGGAATCAAAATCATAGCGTACAGAACACACTTTTCATTAAGTCTCACTTCATTTAGCAAGTACCCCAAGTAAGTACCAATTTCAAGTGTAATACAAGACTGCATGGCTAACTCAGTCAAAAGCTACTTATACATCCAACTGCATGCAACTTTTGCAGATCAGCAAAGCATTCTAATACTGAGAATAAAAGTTACCAACTACTTTGGCAGTGACTTGAGGTATCAGGTAAATGGCATAAGTTTTGCGTTAAAGCACATAAAACTAAATCAAACATTGCAGTGCCCTTAGTTTGGTCATACATTCAGCATACAACTACCGCTGATTAAAACAGACATGAACCACAGGGGTCAACATGCATTTTCATTCCAAATTGTAGATTTTGCCTAGAACTGTTATATTATGCGCTCGTATGTATAATGGAAAAAAAAACAGATACACAGTTTAACATTTACAGTTACTAGTCAAAATAAACTGTTAACAAAATAGTACCTGCTACATGAAAAGTGGAAACTTTTTAAACAGTCTGCTTTTAGAGCAAAATTATAAGTTTAAATACTGCCGCTTGAAATTCTTCTACAGTCCTTTCTGACTCAAAGATAGAACTACCGTACCAGATAAATATTTGAACCACACTTTTTGCATACACATTCTACATAACAAATATATAAAATTATATACCAGTGACAGCAGAATCCAAGCTAGTCTTCTCATGTAACCTGTTAACTCATGACTCTACCAGCTAAACTTATTTTCCACAGCATGTAACAGAAATGAATCACTATATTACAAGATTCCTCCTCTAGAAAACTGTAAGGAAGAGGAAGGAAATGTACTCATACTTTTAGTGATCTGTCTCTTTTTTCATAACACTGTTATGCCCCCTAGAAAATATATCACTCTGGCCCACTTATTTCACATGCCTCAGGTTCCCCAGCCCAGCTCAGCAGTCCAAAGAATTCACTCTCTCCACTAAGCCCCAACTTCCCTGTCGCAGACCAGTCAAAAATGTGATCTTTAACTATCTGCATTCTGCATGCTTAGTCTGATAATCCTCATGCTCAATGTTAAAGTATTTGCCTTTCCAATGGTTGCAGGGACAAAGATAAGGACATTGGGTTGCCACTTTTAGTCTCTAAACCGTCAAAGGAAATACAATAATATATGCATTAAGAGTGAAGTGAATAGAGGTGGTGATATACAAAACTACACTGAAACTTCTGAAACAAGATGGATCATAAGACTAAGGGCGAATAGAGGGAAGGGCCTCAATGACAGGGTACCTTTAAGACCGGTATTAAAGACTAGGAGACTATTCAAATGAAATATGATCCACTAAACAAATACCTCTAGGAACACTAGACACTTTGTATTTAGTTCCACAGATGTGATATACACCTATAGAAGATTCACTGCATCATCACTTCATCTATGGCATGTCTCTGGTGTACTGCAGGAAACCAGCGTACCTGGATAAAAACCCACACAGAGGGGGGAGTCATGCAGACTTCTCACAGAAAGTGTCACAGCCAGAAACTCAGACAAACAGGCCCTATGACATGGCAGTGTTCCTCACTGTGTCACTCTGTCAATAATTTGTGGTGTTGTCACACATCCTAGCCAGGTCACCAAAGACAGCCACTTACGGTATGTAAAAAGAATGTCTGTGGTGGAAAGTGAAATAAATTAGAGTCAGTTTGCTGCTCTTATATACACACTTTAACATCCCTCCCCCTCACACACACAGATGTGGACATGTGCTCGCTTGTGTGCACATCATATGCATAAGCCTGCCAACTTGCATTCATACTCATCAATGCTTTGCCACCTTTAAAACTGCCCTATATGCATATCTGCTCTCCAGATAGACTTAACTGTTCAATACCTCCATCTATTACCTAATTCCAATAGTCTTTCTATCCACTCTTATTTTCTCCTTCACATATGCTTCTCTACATACTTGTACATACTTCTCAGACCAATTTATTGCTAAATTCCCATCTCTCTTCTTACCTAATTCAGCTAATAAGCTCTATCCCAAACCCCTCTTTTGTATTTTCTTCCTACTTTATATCCTCAATACTGCTATTTTTTAGCATTATTTCACCCACCTTATCTTTTTACCCATTTTTCTTTCCTCTATTCTATATTCTGTATTTTGTATTCCCTTTTCTTCCTCTGCTAACTTACCTTATCTGGTCTCTCACCCATTGATGTATATACTCAGTACACAAGCCTTGTAGTACTATATTTGCTACATGCATTTTTTTCTGTATTTGTCATGTTAATGCACTAGCTTATACCTCTAAGTGTGCCTTGACTTGTATAGTATTTGATTTGTATTGTATTTCTTTGTTCTACTTGTGTTTCATAATGCATTTTCTTGTGTTTTTGCACACTGGGTGTTCTCCTCAGCCTTCCACTAAAAATTTGTTCTTGACCAAGAGGACTTTCCCAGTAAACAAATGCCAGTAAGTAAATAAATAAATAAAGTATAGCAATGATCATTTTAAGCTGATTTCTTAGCATGCTAGACCCTTGAAAGTTTCACAGTAATCAAACAACAGCAGAGCTTTCAGTCATAGCTTTCTTAATCCTCTTTGCAGTGAGTAATTACATAAAAATAGCCCTTCCCTGTTTTTTGCTTACATTGCAAGCAGTTTTAGAGGGTCTTCTCAAAGATTAGCTGTTCATTTCCACCTCTTTCAGATGCTTACCTTCTTTTTTCTCTTTACTTTTTTACTGTGAAATTAAATCAAATTTAAATCAAATGCTGATACCAGCAGCCAGCAGCATCCCCCACAGACACAGGCAATAACAGATACGTATCTGTGTCTCAAATTCACCTAATTATAGGGAGCATTCCTCATTTTTAGGTTTTCAACTTTCTATCTCCTATCCAATTCCACTTTGAAAGGGTCAGGTACACATTTCCCCTTCATGAAAAATATTCTTCTCCTCGTCCGTGGTTACAATAAGATGGCATTCCAAAAAACTGTAAATAAATCGCTATAAAAGAATATTTTTCATTAAAGCGAAATGTTTTGGATTGCAATTTATTTACAGTTTTTGGAATACCATCTTAGCTGCTGTTTCAGTGCTGAGAAAAGTTAAGTACATAAATCTTGCGTGTGAGAGGCGCAGCAAAAACGGTAGCATCAACTTACCTTAAGGTAAAGCAAACACTTGCTGCAAGTGGTGAAGAAAATAAAAAGCCAAAATAAATTAAATGCACAGCAGTTGGGAGCCTGCTTGGTGAAGCGAACCAGGCGCCGATGATCCACACCACGCCACGCCGTCCAGTCCAAAAATAAAATTCAGGAAGAAAATATCAGCCAATAGATGCGCCCGCCTCTAGCTCGTCATGAAGAAAAGAATGAGAGGCGGGCATGAGCTGCATTATATACTGTCGATTGGCAGAAACCAAGGAGGACGTCACTAATACAGTCAGTCATGGGGGGAGGGTGCAATGCTACTGTGTACAAACGGGCATCAGGCGCAATGTAAAAATTGAAGAAAGTTTTACTTTTTAACTCTGGTTTGCTTTGCAGACTTGGCGCCCCTTGTGAGGCCGGCCTGTATGGCGTCCTAGGAGGTTGCCTAGTTCGCCTATGCCTAAGATTGGCCATGGCTCCAAAGTAGAGTTAATTTGTCAGCTTATGAACACAATCCTGCAGAACATATATTGGCAGAAATGTGGTGTCGCTATGGGGACACGTGCAAATAGTTATGCCAATTTGGTTATGATGGATTGGGAGATCAAATATGTCTTGAATAATAACCCTTTTAGCGATTCGTTTTATACGTGATTTATGGAGGATATCTATTTGATATGGAATGACACTGTTGAGAAATTAAAGAGCTTTATATTATATTAGAAAGGCACTACGGAATTTCTGAGGTTCAAGCTCAACTTCTCTACTACTAACATAAGCTTCCTAAATATAGAGATTTTTTAAAGATGAATACAGACATATTAATACAATGTTGTTTAAGAAAGTATGTATGAGGAACAATCTATTGCACAGAAATAGTATGCACCCTGCTTATACTTTTCCTAATACTATAAGGAATCAAATATTCAGGACATCAAGGTTATGCAATAAGGAAGCAGATTTGATATAAAGATTGATATAATAAAGGAAGAACTAACTGCAAGGAGATATGAAGAATAGGAAATAGAGAGAGAAGTGAAAGACATAAGGTCTATGAGAAATTCCAAAGAGCAACACTCATTTGGCGTGAATATATTCCTGCCCTCGTCCCCACAAAATGAAGGACGAACAACTGACCAGTGAAAATAGTTGAAGTGCAATAGTATGAGGCATTTGACCTATGCAAGTGATGTGAAACAGATAATTTATTTATTTATTTATTTATTTCGCATTTGTTAACCGGGTTGGTCCAGCTGGGTAAGAATTTACCCTTTTTCAGTGGAGACCCGAGGGGAAAAGCCCCAAACAGACATACAAATACATACAAATAGACACAAATTAACAATATTAAAGAGCAAAACAATCTTATGGATACAATGGATAAGAAGATCATAATGTACTCAATGAAATAGTACATAGCTATATATACAAAAAGTGTAGTAATAGGTTGTAACAGGAGAAACAACAATAATAAATCCAGCAGGTAAGCAAAATGGAAGTTAAGGTTGTAGGTAATATAATGAAAAGAAAAGTACAGTTTTGTACCTACCATAAATGTAGATGTTCGAGTGCTAATACAGCTGCAGTAATCACATATGGGTTCTCTGCCGTCAGGCGGTCCCTCGGTCGGCCGAATTCCAAAGTCTTGGTCCGGCGTCGGTTGTTGTCCCTTCTTCCCTGACGTCAGTGCGACAGGGGTATATAAGCTACAGCCGATGCCATATTCTCCAGTCTTTCTTGCCCCAGATGTCAGGTGCCCCCAAAGGAAGGCAATAGATAAATTATATACATATATATATATATATATATATATATATATATATATATAAAAATATATTCAAGCAATGCAATGTTATCAAAAAAGAGTAGTTGCAAGCAAATACACCATAGGAGGATAACCCAGAATAGGTTGTATGAGGAGGTGTTAGCCACTAGTCCTATACCTAGAGGGGAAGGAGGGAGGGAAACCTGTACTGCAGCTGTATTAGCACTCGAACATCTACATTTATGGTAGGTACAAAACTGTACTATGTTCATCGTGCATACAGCTGCAGTAATCACATATGGGTAGAATCCCAAAGCTACGCACAGGGTGGTAGGCACTAGGTAGAACTGGGATGAGCCAGAATGCCCTGCAATACAGCAGTAGCAAAGCCTGCTCTAGTTTTGGAATATAAAGGCAGGTGGTAGTGTCTAGTGAAGGTATGTACAGAACTCCAAGTGGCTGCCTCCAAAATATCTTTAGTAGGAACTCCTCTGAGGAAGGCTGTGGAGGTAGCTGTGGCCCTGGTGGAGTGTGGTCTGATGCCTACAGGGACAGATTTCCCATGATAGGAGTAACAAAAACGTATACAGTGGCCTATCCATTTAGAGATTGCCTGTTTGGTAACAGGCTTCCCTTGAGCTCCTACAGCATAAGACACAAAAAGTTGTTCTGATCTCCTGAAAGGCTTTGTTCTGTCCAAATAGTAACGTAGCTGTCTATGGATGTCTAAGGAATGTAGCAGCCTTTCCCCTTTGTTTTGAGGATTGGGGTAAAAGGTAGGTAAGTGTATGGCTTGATTTAAAGCTACCTTGGATACCACTTTAGGCATAAATGACGGGTTGGCATAAAAGACTGAGAAAAGATGTTAAGTGCAAAAGATAGAGAAAACTCTCTTGGTAGTTGGAGGAGTAGTTTTAATCTAAAAAGGATACAGCATGCAAAATGAAGAGCTCTTTCACACATCCACTGACTTCAAGCAGCAAACAAGATCTGAGCAACCAAAGTGAAGTCCAGGAATTGCAGGTAGAGGAGAAGTTAGAATTGTGGATCTGAAGAAGCTTCAAAGTTGATGCCGAGGTTGGATCCAGTCGGATCTGACAACCCATACTTTTGAAATGGATGAAAAAAGACAACACTGGATCTGTTTGCATCTTATTAAGGGAAGAGAAAAGGAAAACCAGTATAAAAGCAGACAATTTTGAGATGGCTCCCTCATGCTATTTCTTTTTGCTATTCTCCCCATAATAAGACACTTCAATGCAGAGTTAGTGCCCATTCTACCAAGCTTTTGACTTCTGCTGTGGCTTTCTGGAAATAGGTGTACTCTGGAAGCATTCTAGAGACAGCCACTTGGTCCTCTGCACATACTTTTGCAAAAGCACTACAAATTGGACTCATTTTTCAGGTCCAGAACAGGCTTTGGTAGGGGCATTCACCAGGAATTCCTTTTGCCTTAATTCTTTCCTTCCCCCTTTTTTTTCTAAGCTCTGGTACCTTTGGCTACTCAACAGTGATCTAATGTTGAACATAGTACAGTTGTGCAAGTAAACTTACCATGATAGTAGATGTTGTGATAGCTCACTGCTGCAGTAGGCAATCTCCTCCTTTCAGCAGTTGTGTTGTTCTTTCAGGGTGGGGTTTATCCATACACACACAGATATATATATATATATATATATATATATATATATATATATATATATATATATACAAGCACATGCGCGCACGGGTCTGCTTCTATAGTTCGACTTTTTGGAAAGCCAAACTTTATATGGTTGACACGATAAGATCGACTTTCTGAAAATCTGATGTTTTCTACAAAGATCGAGGTACAGTGGGGATTAGAGAATTTATCTTTACTCCTCAGTGGTCTAATCTCAGAGTTGGTAAATAAAATTAGCATGGCTTAAGCCCTGACACAGATTTTTGTTATTTTTTTAGCTTTTGAAGGTACGGATCTGATCTCAACCATATGCAATTCTAAATTCTATGATTTTGATGTTATTATAGGCACATGTACACACACACACACACACACACACACACACACACACACACACACACACACACACACACACACACACACACACAGCATTTTATAAACTTTTACTGTAAGTTTTAAAAAGCACTGGAGGCAGACATACAAAAACACAAATCTGTTGAACTAAACTAAAAACTAAACTAAAATATATCTCAAGTTGCTTTTCTGACACAAGTACCAGAAAACACATCCATTATTTACAGTACCTCAAATCTGGTTTAAACTCTACAGGTGCATTCTACCATTCCTGCAGTTTCGGGTATTCCATTCTTCCCGGATGAATTGTTTTTCAAGGACCGGGATTGAATTTCGACAGCCACCCAATAGGAGGTGAGTGACACAACTGTTCATCCAGTACACATTAACAGTATGGTGAAATGAAAGTTTATTTTGTATTTATTCAGATCTATACATATGTATCAGGTTTATTTTTATTCAATATTTAAATTTTGGATGTTCTGGCTATGTAGGAACACCAGGTATACCTTATTTGTCTTATTTATCTGTATGTTGTTTATCTTTAGAATACTGGCTGTGGATGTTTACTTAGTTTGTGCTTTCTTGGTTTCCGGCCCTTCAAGGTACTATGGGCCTTTGTTTTTATTCTTTTCCGGTGAATGTACGTGCAGATCCAGTTCAGTACAAACACTGGGTCCCCTACATGGTGTGTGGTTGTTCTTTTTTGACCAAGGTTAATTCCACAACTGTAGATTTACTACACCTTCTTAGATTTATTAGGGCTACCAAGCGGTGTTTGTGGAACCATACAACAACATATTTTAGGTGATTTGTGCTTTTACAACGTTTTACAATCATACTGTGGTGTTTGTTATAATTAGTTACTATTTGAACATCAACACTGTTCAGGGGTACGGTTTATCTTCGGCGTACAGATTTGTAGGTAAGACCGAAGTTATTTTACCTTGGCAGTAGTTTTTAATTTTTATTTTTATTTTATTTTATGTTGATTATTTGTCAAATGTTCGATGCAACTTGGATTTTTTTAAAATGAGGGGCGTGTCAGTATTTAATTTAATACTAACTAGCAATTGTTGATCTTGTGATTTTAAAACGTTTTTGTATAAAAGTTAATGGCTTGTAGTGAGACACTGTTTACTGTTTTTCTGAGGAAATTGGAGTGTGTTCCAACGAAAAGCTCGTTTTTGGTGCTTAAATAAACCGCTACAATTTAAGAGACGATTTGTGTGGTTTGACTTTCGAATTTCAAACGCTACTGAGACTTTTTGAATTTAACTTGCTGTATAGTTCATTTCGAACTCCACCTGCTGGTACTGGAGCATTACCCATTTGCTTTTTCATTCCTGCAGCCATTCCAACAACAGGCTGTTTCAAAAGTCTCATCTGCATACCTTGCCAGGCCTTCCCTTCAGTTCCACCTCACAGAACATTCACCTGACCTTTCCTAAGGTTACCAGCAATATCACATCTGACTGGGCCGTTCAACTTCACAAACCTTGTTGTGATTTTACTTTGCTTCTAAGATTCTATGTATGACAAGTTGGGGTGTTTTTCAGTGCAGTTTATTGCTACAAAAGTGTATATTTTACTTAATTTGGTTAAATTTTGTTAATGGAGCTGGCCATACAATGCAAAGCCTGCTTGAAAATGGTAGCTGACATTTACCTAAAGAGTTGAATGTGGGGGCTACTTATGGAAGTTCTGTGTATAATAAGCTGTATATATTAATTTATCAGCATTGTGTTCTAAAATACTTGCAAGCTGAATTTTTTTTTTTTGCAAGGTGGATCTCTTTATTGTAGACTTCTGCCACAGTACGGCTCTCTACAAGTCCCTTCCTTTCATGGTCATGGAATAAAACAACACCCCTTCAAAGACAACCACTATCTGCACTCCTAGCTAGTGAGTAGCTAATGACTTTCGTGAGGAAACAGGTTGAAAAGCTGTGCTGCCACTTGCACAGGGAGTTTCTCTTCCTGCAGGATTATGGCCTCCCTTGTGGGATGGTGTCCTTCCCAGGCTGGGCAGGCAATGAAGCAATGAGGGATGGCCTTGGGAGTTCACCCTAACAGGGCCCTGAGCATACTTCTCCAGGCCAGTCCACATGCCTAATCCCATTCTCTCTTCACAACCCATCCCCCAACAGAAGTATGAGATCCACCTACCATCATCGCAGTCCCTCCTCTTCCTCCCTTGCCTGTGTTGTCAAACTCTGGTCAGTCCTCCATCCTACTACATCACCAATACAGGCTGAAATTCCTTACAGTGCTGTAAGCAGGCACAGTTTGGAGTGAAACAGGTATGGTGTCTCAAAAAGAGTCACTTTCTTGGTCTCCACTTCAAATGAGGTAGCTATGCTGTTATGAGGTGATCAGCAATAAGCATAGTACAGAAGCAAAATCTGCTAACCATACATACCCTCACCATACATACCCCCTACTTAATGCACTTACATAAATGAAAATTCTGCAAGCAACTTATGGCATACTCACATTCCGGAGAATCATTTCTTTCTGTTTTAAAAGATTAATTAGAGTTACATGACATAAAGAGCGCCATTTAATTTGTCACTGCTTTAATCACAATGTTTTCTATATAAATATGTTGTAAACAGTACAAATATTTTCTCATGGGTGTTGTTAAATAATATAAGTAGTTGAGCACACTAGAACAACCTGTTCAGCCCAAGAATTAACATTTATAATTAACATTTGTAACAGGGTGGGAACACTGCACTGAGTTTCAGGTTTTGAGAAAATTAGCTTAGCCTTTGCAAGCTGAGGTTTGCTGGAGGGAATAAAATCAATTACATTCAGTAAACATGCATAAGTACAACAGATTCACTGGAAGAACAACTATATTAGCAATAGCCTAATATAGCTCATAAAATATTTTCTCATGTAATGGCCATGCCCAACAGTTATCCGCTATACTTCAAAAACAGAAGAGATAAACTGCAGCAGAGGGAGAATCACTGCACTGTGTGGTAACATATGCAGTCACAGCATATGCAAGCCAAGACAGGCAGTGGTTTTGTGCAGCCAGCTGTGCTTTGGGGTACAGATAAAGGCAAAGAAAGAACTTTGTAAATACACACAACTGTTTAGTTAAATGTATACAAGAGCGCAAGACACAATGGACACGGTGGCAGAGCACTTCACTTACAATATTGTGAAAGAGTGAGCTCATTGACAGAAGCATCCCAAAACTACTGCAATATACACAGTGGCTCTGCGATGTTTGATAGTTCATACTTTGTCAGGGTGGCACAAAGGATGGCCAACAACTCTACAGCACTACAGTTATGCAGCTGCAGTGCTCTGGTGTCCAGACATGCTTACATGGGGAGGAAAATAGTGTACAATAATGTAGGGCAAAGGGACATACAGAAGAGCAAGATACAGTAATCTGCAGGATGGCGAGAATGCATGGCAACTGCTTTTTGTAGGGACAGGGCTCCTTTCTAAATATATAGAAGAAAAGGAAGAGACAAGGTGTAAGGTAAAGAATGGAAGGAAGGGGGTAAGGTCAGTGTGTACGGACAGACAGACATGCAAACAACAGGTCAGGAAAAACAGAAGTGGATGTGTACACACAAGGACAGAAAAAAAGAGGTTGGACACAAACAAACAGACGGCACCCAAATACTGAGTGCGAGGCATGGACAACACACAGATTATATGGTGTGATACAAAAGGTAGGGGTCATAGTTGCTCAGGGAGGGTGGGGTACAGCAGTGTTAAGCTAATTTGCAATCCACTCCATAAGGATATCCCTCTAGTTGAGTCCTTCGACTCATGTGCGCCCTCACTTTGATAAGCTAGATGTAGAATTTACTGTCTTGTGTGTGCTGCATTTAGTGAAACCACCATTGTTAACCACTGAGTCAATGTCAGTTTTTCCATTACTCTTGCTCTTCTAGCTACATTTTTCATGCAAATCCTTCAATAGACTTGACGGTACAATGGTCTACTCTTTACCAGCCTCTCTCTTCTCCTATAAATTACAACCAAATTTGCAAACATTTTATTTGTGGCTAGACCCTGTCAGACGGTATTTTTTTCAAGCAAACCATCCTCTTTCCTCCTCTGTTTGCTACAATATCCATGAATGCTTCCCAACAATGGTGGGAGCATACATTAAATGAAGGATGATCCCAGCCACATAGTCCCTCTTCAAAGACCAAAGATCACTTGCCATTCTCCAAGACACGAGAGCGGTTCTTCTAACGTTGCTAGCATTCCAGGAGCCACCTTCCTCAGGGACTGTTAAAGCACTCTGATATGATCCCCCCATCCAGGGGGATCCCCGATGCTTGCTCTGGATCAAGATTGGACCCCTAGCCTCCCATATGCCTATCCCCCTATCAGTTAAGAAAATGTATAGAAACAATGTGGAGAAGATTATCCATAGGGGCTTCCAATCAGCACATTGGCCCTTTCTCGGCTACTACTACTAGTACTGTGATATTAAATTTCTTTCTTGAAAAATATTCTTCTTGGTAGCACTTATATTGACAAAATGAATTTCTGAGCGTCAGGCCTTGTTTGCCAAGCCTTCTTACATTATGTTCCATAAAGATAGAGTGTCCCTTTGGATCAATCCCTCCTTTATAGCCAAAGTAGCCACAGAGGTGAACTTTAATCAATCCATACAGTTGCCAGTTATCATTCCCAATTTTTCTAATCACAGCTAACACATTTCACCTTCTGGATGCTCATATAAAATTACATTTATACTTCATGGGACCAAACAGTAAAGAAAGTCTGACCAGCTGCTTATGTCTTTTGCCTTAGAACTGCTTATGTTAACTAGTCTCCAAAATTAGCCTGGCCAAATAAATTACTGACCGTAGTTTCGCTAATTTACTCCCAAAATGGTTTGGAATTGCCTCTTCATCCAAGAGTCCATTCTCCCAGATTTATGGGTATCACACCTACTTTTTCTCCTAGAACTTCTATCGATGTTATCTGTGCTGCAGCCATTTGGTCAAAGACTCATACCTTTGTGACACCTTACAAGTTGGGCATTGTCTCTAGAAATAGAGCTTCCTTTGGTTCGATAATGCTCTAGCATATCCCTCCTTGACGGCTTCCCAAGAGTTATGTTGCTGACAATTCTGACCCATCAGTGAGGAAGAATGAAAAAGGACAACATTAGATAAAGAAGTTATGTACTCACCATAATGTTCCATGTGTGTTATCCATTTTCTGTCTTCCTTATTTTTCCTCTCAGCCATCCCCGGCCTTCCATTCCTAGAAGAATCTTAGATGATATAGGAACTTTCATGTTCCTGGTTTAAGGCTCAATCTTTTCTTTTTCTGTCCTGTCTTTAAAAATCAGTAGGCAGTAGCCAGCAAACTCTATCTCAGGGGTTAGGGATGGTATGGTGCTTTACAGGAAAAGGGAGGACCTCGACAGTCGAAGTCAAAGTCTTGGAAATGCGGCTGAGTCAGATCCGAGACCCATCAGTAAGGAAGAATGAAAAAGGCCACCATCAGATCCAACTATTAACAAAACTATTTCTCCCAGAAATATGAAAGAAAAAAATCCATGACAAAATAAAAACACAAAAATAAAATCAAAGGAAAGGAAAAAAGCAATACAAAAATAATGTAGAAAAAATATAAGAACCACAAAAGAAAAGGGGCCATCAGTAGCAAATAACTAAAACAAAAAAATGAACTAAAAATGATAATGTAACATTACAAAACAGACCTGAAGAGTAGGTCACAAAAATACCTAGAAGGTACTTGTCTGCTGGGGTAAAGCAATGACCCATATGGGTTTACATAAGTCACTAATGTGCTAGCAGCTTGCGACACACCTGGTTGTTGCCATTTGCTTAAAAAAAACACGTGCTAAAACTTCCACTAGCCCCACCTCTGGTTTCTATGTAGTCCTCCTCATACCAAACCCTGTAAAACTACATAGCTCTACCAAATGCTAAACTCTAACCTTAAAACTCCCACCCAGGTTCCAGTCTGACTCCTCGCTCCCTTACTCTACATCTCTAGTCTCCTTCAAATTTCCCAGTCATTTCCTAAACCAAAAACTCCAGCCCCATTCCCTACATATAAATTCCCCAAATGCTCCACTACACAAACTCTCCTCCCACTCCCTAAACCTAAAATCCCCCTCCTCTTCCTACTTGCTAGGCCTAAAATTCCCCTGTCTGTCCCTTCCCACAGCTTCTTGCCTGAACTCATATTTGAAGTTGACAGCAAGAAGCAGCCTTGATGAGCTACAAGGCACTCGAGTCCCCAGCTTCAATAGCATTGTCTTCCAGTGCTTGGGACTCGTGCACTTGTACAGATGAGCTACAAGGCACTCGAGTTCCCAGATTCAATAGTGTGGTCTTCCAGTACTTGAGACACATGAACCTGTATTGATGAGCTACAAGGCACTCGAGACCCCAGCTTTAATAGTGTGGTCTTCCAATGCTTGGGACTCGTGCACCTGCATTGATGAGCTACAAGGCACTCGAGTTCCCAGTTTCAGTAGTGTGGTCCTCCAGTGCTTGGGACTCGTGCAACTGTACTGAAGCTACAAGCCACTCGAGTCCGCAGCTTCAATAGCGTGGTCTTCAAGTGCTTGGGACGCGTGTACCTGTACTAATGAGCTACAAGCCACTCGAGTCCCCAGTTTCAATAGCTTGGTCTTCCAGTGCTTGGGACTCGTGCACCTGTATTGATGAGCTACAAGCCACTCGAGTCCGCAGCTTCAATAGTGTGGTCTTACAGTGCTTGGGACGCGTGTACCTGTACTAATGAGCTACAAGCCACTCGAGTCCCCAGTTTCAATAGCTTGGTCTTCCAGTGCTTGGGACTCGTGCACCTGTATTAATGAGCTACATGGCACTCGAGTCCCCAGCTTCAACAGCGTGGTATTCCAGTGCTTGGGACTCGCACCTGTATTGATGAGCTACAAGGCACTTGAGTCCCCAGTTTCAATACAGTAGTCTTCCAGTGTTTGTGACTTGTGCACATGTATTGATGAACTACAAGGCACTCGAGTCCCCAGCTTCAATAATGTGGTCTTCCAGTGCTTGGGACTCGTGCGCTTGTATTGATGAGATACAAGGTACTCGAGTCCCCAGATTCAATAGCATGGTCTTCCAGCACTCGAGACTCATGCACCTGTACTGATGAGCTAGAAGGCACTTGAGTCCCTAGCTTCAGTAGTGTGTCTTCCAGTGCTTGGGACTCATGTACCTGTATTGGTCGCAATCCACACTCAGCTCTTCCAGAGTCAGCCTAGGAGCACTATCCAGTTAAAAGAATTGTTAATGGTTGCTCAGCTGGCAAATTTACCCATGACTACAGGAAGCAACATGTTAATAGGTAAGAACCTTAATCTTCCTCACTATCAGATGAATTAAAAAAGAATAAAAAATGGAAGAAATTAGTCTGGAGCAACTACTTAAGTCCCTTCTATTCACAGACTAGCTGGGAACTCCAGTGTCTTGCAGCTTGCATGGCCTGCCACTCACACTCAGTCTAGACTACATGCTCAGGCAGGGTAGACAGCTGTGTGCAGAGGAGATGGCAGATGCTGCCTGAATGTGTATCCAAGTTCAGGTAAGATAAGTGCAGCAGCCATGCAGAGGGAATGGGAATTTATTGGCAACTGGGGAATATAGGGTTAGGGAGTGACTGGGAAATGTAGGCTTAGGAAGCAAGACAGGAGTTAGGGAATGAGGTTTTAGATTAGGGTTAGGAAGTAGGTAGGAGTTGTAGGAATGGACCTTTGGAAGGGCTACGTACCTTACTGGGAACGGGTGGTGGGAGGGCTATATTGGTAGGGTGCTTGATGTTTTGAACAAGCGGCAATGAGCAAGTCAACTGCGAGTTAATAGCAGGGGAGTGCTCAGAGTATGCCCCCCAAAGAAGAGATACAATAAAAGCATCTGAACATTCATAAATAAAAAAACTATGCATTATAATAATCATAGTATCAGAGGAGTCACAAGGTAGGTGAGAGTCAAGAAACCATTTGCATCTTGTCAACATTCACCCTCAAAGTGTACCTTCCACTTCCAAGAAACAAAACATGCCAGTCTAGGGGGTTAATTTACAGATAAAGTTCAGTCATTCAGGCTACTCTTGAAAGACACGAGGTTATCACTCACTTAACATGTAAAGACAATTTATCCCAGAAATGGGACTATATGTCGAGTAATAAATCTATCCCTACAACTTGTTTCATTTGTGTGCTGCTGGAAATTTAGATCCTTAGATTAAGTGTTTGTACAGTTGTCTGTCTTATGGAGGTACAAGAGCCCTAGTAGCTTAGAGTCATGGATAGCAAGAAATACAGATCTTCATGTAGGAGCCTATAAAAGCCAAAGTATAGGGCTACAAGTTAAGTTTGGTAGCTACGGGGTTTTAAACATAGTCTTTTTAAGTAAAATTGGACTAAGAATGTATTACAAAGTAACACTTACAAAAAATGACCGAAGAGTGTATCACACAAAATATCGAGAGAAAAAAACAGGATGACAGAATTACTGTGAAAATGGATATTGGCAAGCTCCAAGTGGATTCTTGACTAACTTTGTTTTAACTCCTATGATAACATAATCAACAGAATGCAGTATATGTCAATTAAGAGACCAATCACCAGTGGAGTCTCCCTGGGTTTCTGAGCTGGGACGTTTCTTCTTTGTCATCTATTTCTCTGATTCTCTGAAGTAAAAGCCAATACCAAAGGTTTCTAGCCGGCTAAGTTTAGAGACAACTGCAAACTAGGAGCAGTCATTGAATCCACAAATGACTTAGCCATCCTTCAGGAAGGTTAGTCTCAAATAAATAACTGGTGTCAAAATCATGGACTAAAACGAAATAAAAAAAAATCATTATTGTATACTTTCAGAGGTCATCTACCACAGGGAACTACCACAGTGACAATGCAACCCCTAACAGCTGACCCAGTATTTTGGGATTTGGGAACTTATGTGGACAGTGACCAAACTTTTGACCAACATGTTTCTTATTTTAAGAAAGTCCTTCTATATTGCACAACTTATAAACAAAGGATTGTGTCTATATCTAGGGATGGGATGTTATTGTCCTCCTTTATTCAGCCATCATTAGGCTAGTCATTGAATATAGTGCCCCCTTTGGCATGTATCTGCTCAGACACATGCAACAACTAGAACACCCACAGATATACTTTACTAAAAGGTTACAAGGCCTAAACAACATGTCCTACATGGACTGACTTAAAACCATGTCACTATACTCAGTATCCTACAGACTGCTAAGAGGTCACATGAATCTGGTATACAATATTATAAGGCAGAGTATTTATTGGGCCAAAATATGACAAAGTGAGAAAGCAGCAGCTGATAGTACTGGAGGAGAAGGGGGAGCTGAATTGAGTTATGTTGTCTAAGAGCAGTCTATGCGGTGGGGTGTTCTGTACAGGCTACTGGTGGCAAATCTGGCCATTTTATTAAAATAATGGTTGCTCTTTGTTATTAATTTAGATTGTAGTTTTGTGAACAGTGGGGACGCATACAGTAGGGTGAGTAAAAGGTAAGTTTTGCTACTAGTTTCTCTTATTCTGTTTGTCAGAAATGGTTTCAATCTTTATAACAGGCCAAGTTTTATGTTTTTTTTTTATGATGGTTTGAAAGTGGACGCCAAATTTCATGCTGTCATCAATACTTTCTAAAGACAATTCCGCTAGATGAAGAAAGTTTCAACTATATTGACTCAGTGTGGAGACAACTTGATTGGTTATGTACTGACTTACAGAGATGTTTTGAACAGTTTAAGACCCTAGTTAATGAAAATGGGCAGATGTTCACTTAGGTTCTTTGGTAAGGTGTCAGAGGTGGAGGTGCTACTGGGTTTTTTCTTGACAGTGTCTTTGTGGTGGTTTTATTATGTCTAGCTGGAGTATGAATGAGTTGTGTAAAGTCATATAGGTTTATATTGATATTAGTGGTACTGGATATAACTTGGGTCCAGTCTATATTTAGATCTCCAAGAATAAGTGTTTCATGAGGTACATAATAAATTGTCCAGGAAAATATTTCTTCTGCTGAGGAGACATTGTTATCCAATGGGATACAGTAGACTATCATATATAGGTCCTTATATGGGTTGAATTTTACTAGAGAGACAAGGATCTTGGCATTACTGAATTCAGGATACGTACACTGGTGCAGTGACAGCTGCAGGTTGTTTGGTTATATCATACCAACCCTTCCTACTTTTTTTACCTTTGCTATCCGCTTTGAGGATACTATAGCCTGCAGGACGGATTTCTGTGGTTTTAGTGCTGGGTTTTAGCCAGGTTGGATAGGATGCCATCATTATGATGTGAAACAAAGGGACGTCGTTCAGTTACTTTACTACAGATGCTTCTGGCGCTGAGGTTAATGAATTTTAGGCCAATGTTGTATAACTTTCAGGCAGGAGGTGGTAAGGTATTTTTAGCTAAGGGGCTTATTATTGGGATGGATGAGGTAGCTAGACCAGGGTTAGGACGTACATCTCCACAGAGATGTCATGTCAAGATGGAGATTTGAGAGAAAAATATCCACTTGGTTTTAGTACATTTTACCAAATTAAAAAACATAAATGAATACTCACACACACAAAACATGATACATACTTATACACAAATACAACACAAACTCAAACACACAGCACAATATTATAACAGCAAGACCCAAATACACAACCATAAGCCACACAAACACACCCATAAACCTCAAAGTGCAAGTCACAATAATTAAAAGAAATGGTAGGCATACACACTCTTATAAGCCCCTGAAATAAATGAGTTATGTACTTACAATTACATTTGTTCCTTTTCATCCAAGTCCATTTGACATGATGGTTTGTTACTTAGAAGCTCCTCGGATCTGATCCGACTATTCACAAGTGTTCTGGTGCCTCAGGCTCCCACATGGTTTCCATAATACCCTGTGCTCTACCCCTTCAGCTCAGGTACAACACCTGGAGACATTTATCAGGAGAAACAGCCATGCCTTCCTTAAGAACCAAATGTGGCAATTTGACAGGGGGTTTGAAGGAGTGATGTCATACAAGACAGACTTGGATGAAAATGATCCAGTGCTATGGTAAGTACATAACTTTTACATTCTATTTGCTCAGTGCATTCAAGCCAACATTTGGGACAGAATTCCAAGCTACCTGAAATTTTAGATAAAATCATGACAGGACACCTCTAAGAACTGAAGCTCCAAATACAGCTGTAGTCCTAGAAATAATGTCCAATTTATAATGTTTGGAAAAAGTGTGGCGTGCAAAGCATGCGGTTGCTGTACAGCTACCATTAACATACAAATTCCTTAAGTAGACTGCAGACGTTGCCATAGATCTTGGGGAATGGGCTCTAGGCTTTCAGGTTGGGATCTTGCTGCTGAATAGATCTTGTAGAATGGGCTCTAAGCTTTCAGTTAGGATATTGTTGTTGACACAGTAAACAAAATAAATACTGTCTGACAGTCATCTGGAAAGTGTTTGTTTAGAAACTTTAGAATCAAATCTGTATGCTCTTTGTGAATGTTTTAGTTCTGCATATGAAAAATCTGAGCCTTCTCTGGTCATCCAAAGTGTGGAGTACGTATTCTCTTTTATTGGAATTATTTGGAAATAGGACAGGAAGATTAATAGATAGGTTAATATTGTTTTTAGTAGCCACATTTGGAATAAATGATGGATTAGTTCTTAAGGTAACACTACCATTATGAAAAAACAAGTCACTGTTACAGAGTAGGCAAGTAGTTCTGAAATTAATCTGGCGAATGCAACAGCCACCAGAAAAATAGTTTCCAGGATAAATAGTTCATCTGAAGATGAAGCTGGTTTTAATGTAGACTCCAGGACTAAATTTAAATCCCAGGGTGGAGTAGGGGCTTTAAAAGGAAGGTGGCAAAGAAGGAACACTCCTTTGAGGAAAGCCTTACACAGTTTAAGAGATGCCAGATATTGTTTTGGTATCCAGGGTTATAGCTGCAGATGGCGGCCAACTGCACTTTATGGGTGGAATAGCTCAAACATGCTTCAAACAAAGTAGACAGAAATTGTACAACATCTGCAGGAGATACAGTGTATAGGTCAAGGCCATGATCTTGATCAGTGGCACAGATAATGAAACATGTCCATTTGCTCTTATATATCTTTTGAGCAGACTGGTTATGAGAAGCACATAAGATATGGATTATGGTCTACAAAAGGGAGATGTGTTTGGCGTTAGGGGAACTAGAGAAACCATGACGTTAGCTCTAAGTTGTGCATGTGTGGGTGAGGCTGACTAGAGGGGTGAGAATGGAGATCTGGTTGTGAATCTAGAATCTAAGGAGGCTTCTCCAGCCCAGGTGAGGCCTGATTAGAGAGAACCAAGTCTGTCTGGACTAGTATGGAGCAATGAGAATCACCTGTGATTTTTTTTTTTAACAAACAGAAAATAACAAGTATTTTAACTACTCTAAACATACTAACTACACTACTTAACACAGTAATTTTAAAGTATGCAGACATTAGCATAAAAAATTAGGCACTTAGCTCTTGGCCAAAATTGAGATATCTTCGCTATGGAGGCAAACTTGATCTTAAGGGGTAGAGATCAGGGTATTGCAGGAAAAGTGTAGCAGCTCGAGGTGCTAGATCACTAGCAAATGGTCGGATCGGATCTGAGGAGCAATTTGCTTCTCAAATGTTGGAATGGATAGACTGATGAAACAGGATCATACATTATAAAAATGTTCTCTGCATTAACACCTACGCTATACTGTCACCCATGATAACATACAAAAAAAAAAGTAATAAAAATCATACCTTCACTAATACAACACTAACAAATGAAACTTTCAAGTTATATATCTATAAAAAAGTATATATATATATATATCTATACACGTGTATATATAGGTCCAGGATGATTGAATGAAAGTTCAATTGTCCGAAACCAAATCACCAAATCCACTTTAGCGAAAGTGCTTTTTGCCGAAAAAGCACTTTCGCTAAACTCCCTAATAAATAGTAAAAAAAAAACCAAATCAAACACACAACTCAAGTTTACGCAGGGGGCAAGCCCCCCTGCACCCCCATACCCCCCTACTTTTATATTCTTACTCCAAGATCGCACTACAATGGGGAAAAGGGAATATTCCCTTATCCCCACTATACTACGATCTCAGCAGCAGCCATTCCCCCAACGATTTCCCTTACCTTTCGGCATACTTCCGTGAAAGTGCTTTTTCGGCAAAAAGCACTTTCGCGCAAGTATGCCCGGCTGTTTCACTTTCGGAAAAACGGCTGTTGGGCAAACTGTCCGGGACCCGGGTATATATATATATATATATATATATATATATATATATATATATATATATATATATATATATATATATATATATATAAATATATATATCTATATAAACGGTTAGTAACAAAAAACAAATCCATCCCCAAACCCTGAAATAACCTCTCCAGAGTTAGCCTCACTCTAACTCCTATTTCATAGAAACTATTAGTAAACTTACTTCCACCTTCCCACCTATAAACACAAACGTACCTTACACTACTATACCGCAAACCTCATCTACTTCAATACCCACTTTCTCTTTCTCCCCTATACTTACCTCAACCATAAAAAAACTTCTTCACAAACTGAAACCTTGCACCAACGCCCCTGATAACCTAACTGCTGAATTCTTACAACTATCACCTCCTCCACAGCATACCCCATCAGTATCCTCATCAACAGATCCATTCAGGAATCTTGCATGCCAGATATCTGGAAAAAAGCATATGTCCTTCCACTCCATAAAGGATGCAAAAACTCTGACATCTCACATTTCCGGCCTATTGCCATACTCTCACCCATCTCAAAAATACTTGAAAAGTGCATTCATACTCAGCTCCTTAATCACCTGATGACACAACAACTGCTTTCCCCCACCCAGCATGGCTTTAGACCAGGACACAGCACTAACACTGCCCTTATCTCCTTCCTGGACACAGTTAATAGAGTTTGAGACTCTGGATCCTTCGTCTCCGCACTCTTTCATTTCACCAGGACACAGCACTAACACTGCCCTTATCTCCTTCCTGGACACAGTTAATAGAGTTTGAGACTCTGGATCCTTCGTCTCCGCACTCTTTCATTTCACCAGGACACAGCACTAACACTGCCCTTATCTCCTTCCTGGACACAGTTAATAGAGTTTGAGACTCTGGATCCTTCGTCTCCGCACTCTTTCTTGATCTGTCAAAAACATTTGATACAGTCTCCCACTCCCTTCTGCTTACCAAACTATCCAAACTGAGCCTCTCACCCCCCACACTTCAATGGTTTACTATCTTACCAATAGGAAACAGTCTACTATTTGACAGCAATGCTTCTCCCCTTTCATCAACATCAATACTGGGGTACCCCAGGGGTCTATACTAGGTCCCTTTCTTTTCAGTATATTCGTCAATGACTTCCACAGCTCTCTCTCCCACTGCTCTGTAATTCAATACGCAGATTCGGCTATTATCTGCTCTTCTAAATCTCCATCTCTACTGCAACAACATTCACAAGAAGCTTTCACTTCACATGAATCCTGAATGTCACAGAACCATCTCGCCCTTAACCCTAACAAAACCAAACTCTTAATATTTACCCCAAGTAAATGTAGCCCAGTCAAAAGATCTGAACTCTCTGTCCATTCCCAAAATAACACTATAATTGAAGTCGTTCTCAGTACAAACAGCTAGGTGTCATCATTGATGACAACCTTACCTTTGACCTTCATATCCACAATAATATCAGAAAAAAACATCAAAAACTAGGAGCCCTTTATAAGCACAACTACCTCCTTAATTCCCCTGCAAAAAAGGCTCTTGCATCATTTCTGCTTCCAGTTCTCTTATTTGGCGCCCCCCATCCTCACCAACATCCAGTCCTCTCTAAAAACTAAACTCAACTCATGTTACAATAAACTTGCCAAATTTACTATAAACGCCAAATTCTCCACCCACTACTGCACCACACTGCAGCAACTAGACTGGCTTGAACTCCCTCATCACCTAATATACCTACAACTTACTATTGCCCATAAACTTATTTATATCCCAGCAGCCTGCCTGTCTCTCACTAGTATACTGACCATCTACTATCCTAATCGTCACCTCAGGTCAGAGAACAAAATGCTATTAAATATCAACAAACCTAAGCTCTCTGCCGGCCAAATGCTTTGCTCTGTTACTGTTTCTAAACTATGGAACGACCTCCCCTCTCCACTCAGTCATATCTTAATGCCTCTACCTTTAAAAAATCCCCTAAACTTCATCTCTCCTCACAGTGGTTATGCACTTGCAGCTCTACTAATTACCACATAACTTGACCCTCTCACTATCTTTCTCCTCTTCTCTCTATAACCACCTTAATCTCCCTTTCTCTCAACCAGCCCAACTCATTTTTCCACTCACATTGAGCCTGCAGTATACCTACATTACCATACTGTTCTTCCTTCTTCTCTGCTATTTATCTTACTCAATATTTAATTTACCTTTATTTCATAGTGTCAATCCATGACTATATGCTGTTTCCTCACTGTTTGTCTCCAATGCAACCTCTGTTACTAATCTATTGCATGCAATCATAATGTTCGTCTCCAATTTTACCTCTGTCAATAATTTAGTGCATGCAGTCATAATGTTGTTTTATTTGCTACGGTTGTATTATATATCCTGTATCATTGTAACATATTTCTTGTCTGTATGTGTTAAATGTGGAGCTTTTCTCGCTGGGCCTCCACTGAAAATGGGTTCTTCTGGCCCAGTGGACTACCCCAGTAATCAAATGCAATAAATAAATAAACAACACACACACACACACACACACACACACACACACACACACATATCTATATATATATATATATATATATATATATATATATATATATATATATTGCCGAGACCATATGATCAAAGTCATGAAACTTCGACCATTGTGAGTTAAGATCACCGTAGAGCGTGAAAAAAGAAGTTATAAACTCGCCATAATGTACCATGTGTGTTGTCCATCTTTGCCTTCATGCTTACTAGGATTCGACTCAGCCTTTATACACAAGCTCAAGGTCTTCCACAAGCTCGTGGCTAAACCTATCCCAGTATGCACTAGGAAAGCTCCCCCGATCTTGTTTGCAGTTATAATAGGAGTAATACAGATAAAGATAGTTTAATAATTCAGAGTGCAATAAAGAAGGCCGGAGAATAATGATATCCAGTTGTACCAACTCAGTCTTCCAGGAGTAAGAATGGGGGGGTGGTCTAAGAATGAAGGCGAAGATGGACAAGCACATAGAATGTTATGGTGAGTACACAACTTCTTTATGTGTTGTTGTCCTATCTCGCCTTCATTCTTACTAGGATGGGACAGTGTCTCTAGCACCATTTTTCTCGGGTGGCTCAAAAGAGACTATTCTTTATTATTGTGGAACCAAAGGAGGCCCTGTTCCTGGAGGCCAAATCGACTTTGTAATGAGTGATGAAGGTATGTTGTTTTGCCCATGTTGCCACAGCACAAATGCTATCAATCGGTAGTCTAGTCAGAAAGGCGGAAGAGGTTGCTATGGCTCTTGTAGAGCTGGAATTAACTCTATGGGGAATAACTCTGTTTTGAGATTTACTCATGAAAGTTATACAATCTGAAAGCCATTTTGAAAGTGTCTCTTTAGAGACTGAAGTACCTTTCTTTGAATCTGAAAAGGATATAAATAGTTGGTCAGATTTTCTGAAGTTCACAGTCTTGTGTAAGTGGAAACATAATTGTTATCCAGCTGATGTAACGTGCACTCTGCCTTATTCCCCTAATGTGGATAAAAGACTGGTAGCTCTATAGATTGGTTCAAATTTGACTCTGAACATACTTTTGGCAAAAAGGAAGGGTTCATTTGTAAGGATACCCTGTCTCTGTGGAAAAGCAAGTAGGGGGCTTTATTGACAAGGCTTTCAGCTCTGACACCTTCCTAGCAGAGGGAATTGATATCAACAGAATAGAGTTCGCAAGATGATGCTGGCTCAAAAGGGGGAAAATTAAATGAGATAGGACAAAATTCATGTCCCATGGTGCTGGGGGGTCTCTGATAGGTGGTCACAGTAATAAAGTACCTTTAAGAAATGCTGTGCATAGCCTATGAGACGTAATGTTGAGGCTAGACTCATCTATATGAACCGCTGCTAGTTGAACTCTAATGGTAGCTGCAGCTGCACCCTCGTAGAATAATTTTTTTAGGAATTCTAGAATGGAATTGACTGGGGCAGTAAAGGGATCAATGTGGTTACGAGAAGCCCATAATGAAAATCTTTTCCATTTACTTCTATATATCTTTCTTGTTGAAGCCTTATGAGAAGAAATTAGGATGTGCCTAACTAATGAAAAGAGGTTAGGAAACCTGGTTATGGTCAAAATTGGAGCAGCCAAGCTGTCAAATTGAAGGTCTGAAGTGGAGGATGAAGCGTTCCTGACTCATGAGTCAAAACGTCTGGAACGAGGTACAGAATCCAAGGCTCCTCCCGAAGATGAGGCCACAGGAAGCAGAACCAGCTTTAATGAGGCCAGTATGGGCTCACACCTGGTTAGTGTGTCCTTGACTTTGGGTCCAAACAGCGACAAGCCATCAAACGGGGCATTCACAAAGGAAGATTTAAAGGGCTCCACGAAGTTACACAAGCGCATCTAGAAATATCTCCAATGGGAAATTCCTGAGCCCACTGTTCTTTTTGCTCCATCCACTGCGTAAGAAATCAGTCTCATGGAGGAGTTGACAACTGAATTTACGATAGAGAGCTGAGAGAAAACTTTCTCTGACACCCCTTCAGCTACTGAACCTTGGACAGTATCTCCTAAATCCTTTAGGAGATCTCTCTGTAATCTAGTAAAACGGGTCAGGTAATTCAGCAATCTGAAAGCAAAAGTCACTGAAGAAAAAATGCCCTTTCTATATCTGTCCATTGTACGAGACTCCTTGTTCGGTGGATGAACAGAAGACAATGTCTCTGAGAGTTCCTTCTTGGTGGCTGCCACCACCACCATAGCATCTACTGGGACTCCCTTAGTTAAAACGATTTTGTCTGAGGGGGACGTGATAAACTTATTTGGCCTTCGAGGAACAGGTTCTACTCAATCTGGAGACTCCCACACCTTTCAAGAAAGTAGATCTAGAAGTTTGTCTATAGGTGGAGACT